>NW_028301611.1:7272727-7575757 GCF_987345545.1 Pholcus phalangioides
TGTCTGGTCTAGCTGGAAATTGCTGCTTCGTTAAGCATAATTGAGACCGAAGGGGGGGTTGATTTCGGGAAGAAGCGCTCTCAACACTCGCGGGGGCTGCGCAAGTGACCGAATTCGAAGAGTGCCTACCTATCCGTCGGGCTGATTGCTTTTCAAACTGTAATCACTCTGGAATTTTCGATGAAATTGAAATTAGTCTTTAGGATATCGCACTGAAACGTGAGACAACGGGTATATCCTAATACCAGGTGATACTATATGGAGGACAGATACTTCTTCCTCGACATCTGGAGAATGTTGTACGTGATCTGCTGAGCTTTCCTTGAATGTATTCGCCGTGATCAATTCAGAGGTGATCACTGAGCAAAGGGTCTCCGCGGGCTGTTTGATTATTGTAGCAATCAGATAATGCGGGACAAAAAATGCGCCAAGTGAGGAAAAAGATCAGCTAAATTGCCGTACTACAGTATTTGGTGACATCAGCTAATAAAAAAAATCCTTATTTGGCGAATTACTTATTAACTCACGAAATACAGTAAAAGTCCGTTTTAACGAGGATGGATATACAATCTAGATATAACGAGCGATTTGCAGGTGATTGTCAAAGAGCTAATGTTACAAAAACACATCCGCTTATATATAACGAGAAGTCCGTTATATATAAGCGGATATAAGCGCTATCGGAATTTCGTTAAAAAGCAGTCGTTATAAAAGGACTTCTATGGTAGATAGCCGTGCTTTGGCGCAATGATGTGATCGGCAGTTGCAGGAATGCAACTCTCTAATCATTTTTCCTCTAATCGTTCTCCTGCAAATGCCTAGGAGGCTGAAAATGCGTAGGGAACTTGAATACACCAAGAAATATACGAGGATGATTTCGTAGCCGTAGACATTTTTCGTACCATTGTAATGAGAAGCTTTCATGCTCCGTAAAAATACGCTGGTAGCTTGTGTACCACTAGAAATACGGTGAGGTTCGCGTACCCGTCGAGTTGCTTAAAGGGACGTCTATGCGTACTTGCTTTGGCAGTTGGGACCTATATGACTACCCTATAGACCATTGATTCCCAACGTGGGCGTTAACTCTCCGTTGGGTGGCAATGGAAAGTTCCAGGGGGCGGTAGAAGCTACGTGTATAACAGGATCCTATGGGTTAGATTGCGTTGGGGGTGATAAAAGCATTTCTGAAGGGGGCGATGGGACAAGAAAGGTTGGGAACTATGCTATAGACTATACTTTCCTTCTTTGTTTTTTTTCCGCCCACGCACAACCTCGTAAAGATTGCTGCAGTTTTCCAATTTCCATGCGCGAAATACGTAAGAGACGGACATCTCATACCCGCAGAAAGGCGTAGAAAGGCTTACATAACCCAGCGGTTTCCAATCTTTGGAAGAACGCGGCCCGGTCAGTTTAATTTTCAAGTGGAAGGACCGGTCATACAAACGACTAATGGGAAGTAAATGGGATGAGGGGATTAAACGACGAGAGAGAGAGAGAGATCACTCGTGCCACCGGTATGAATGTTGTCAGGGCCTGGTGCACCTGCCCACTGTAACCCAAATTTTGCGTCTGCTTGCCCACTGGTGGTCCTTTGGTGCTTGGTGTCCAGGCGTCGCATTGCTCTTCCACCATGGCCCAAACCTTCTGGGCGACCAGCTTATATACCCTATGGAGACAGAGCGGGGGGGAGGGATCATGGTAGGTTTCGGGTACTGGGCCGCGTCCCGGCGGTTGAGAAACACTTGCATAACCCCCCCTCCTAGAAATGTGAGAGAAACTAGAGATTAATCATGTATGCTTGTCAAATGTGCGTATTCCTAGAAAATCGTACGAAACTTGAATATTGTGCGTAACTATATGTATTGCACTTTTAATGCTTACGCGTTTTTACGACCCGGTATTATTCTCCTAGAGTATAAACAGTGGAACACGTCAAACGGAACTGAATTAACTAGTGACTCTTGGTATCACGCAATGCAGTCTATGAAAGTCCATTGCTTTAACCCCTTTACAATCAGGGACGTAATACTGCGTCCAAATGTTAGTGGATCAAATTAAGTCCAGCTGACTGTTTCTTCCCCATTTTTTTCCTCATTGCGAAGCTTTATTGTAATCCTTGAAACAAAGCCGCGTGTCACGTCAGTTTCTCCCCCACCTCGTTCTCTCTCCCGGAACATATAATGTATCCTTCTCAGAACGAATCCTTCTATATGCATGGAAGTGAGAAAGAGAACACGTAGGTGAGGGTGAAATATCAAGGTAATGTACATATCTAATCTCTCTTATCTAATTGTCTACCTATTATCTATTGTGTACTGCTGTACACTCTGTCCGCCCTTATTTTTTTTCATTTCTTCCTTTAACTTGCGTACAAGGCTACCATATTTATCTCCTATACCTCTAATACAGATCATTAAAATTTATCGCCAACAGCTTGTACGCGGAAAGGTTAATTCAATCACGTTCTACGCTAAAATGAGTTCTATACGCAAAGACATGATTACATTTCAGTTTCGGCTAAAAACATTCGAGAAACATCTACTACAGAAATTAATACTGAATATTATTCCGTAAAGGGGTAAAAGGGGGTGGGGTCCGCGGCCTTCATCTCATCAGCAAGTGTGGAGTCTGAAGAAAAAGGTTAAGAACCCCCCCCCCCCCCCGCTAAGGAATGAGGCATAAACATCGCCGAATATATGAATGAATGGACGCTGAAGGGGGTGCCTAAATCCGCGGTAGCCAGATCCCAACAGACATCCAGATTGGATTAATCTTAGGCTAACATCGATTAACGATCACCCATCAATTTCCCTAATAGTCAAACCCATTCGAAATATAAGTAAGTACGCAGGAAGTAGGCACACACACACACACACACACACACTCTGCATAACACACTGTAGTGACCTGGCGCTATTTTTGTAATGCATTATCGCCCGAGATCATGAATTAGACTGACAAATACACACACACACACGCGCGACAGTTAATCAATACATAGGCTCCAGAAATAAGCTCACGGACCGAGGCGTCATCGCCGATCACACGGAGGTGCGTGAAAAGCCAGGTACAGTGTAAAAAGAAAAGCAAAAAAAATGACGGGGGCCGCAGGAGTGTAAAAAACTAAAAGAGAGGAAAAAGGCGATATCCGTTCAATACGTTGGGATATTAATGGGATCCCATATACGCTAATGCATCATCTACCGGAAGGATTTCTACTTCTTTTTTTTTTACGAATAATAAACAGCAAAATATATAAATTGGAAATATCCTTATGTAATTAGGCAATGTTTCGAGAATAATCACGTCCCGGCTTTTTGGCCGGCATTAATATCACATTTTCGCGTGAAGTTGATCGATCGTTCGATCGGAATCGCGCTCTTGGCTTCTGCGATAAAGTGATTTTCGGGTGGAAAATACCAGATTAATTCATGATTCCGGGATCCGAAGCGACGGACGCTCTTCCCCCGCCCCGGCTCCACGATTTTCGTGAATAATGAGATTTACTTTAATATAGATATGTATATATATATATATATATACATGCACGGTGAATATGAATGTGCGTGTGTGTGTGTGTTAACTTTATAAATGCCTTCCAATATCAATTGACTGATGCGATGTGGTGTCCGAAGTAAATACGTGCGAACGCAGCAGTTATTCATACGGAGGATGAGTGATGGGTATGTTTCCTCTGCGTTTGCCATTTACGGAGACGACGTGCAATTGGTCAGTTCGAAGATTGGTTGTCCAATTAATTCGTTAATGGTTCGAAAACGATTAAAAACAAACTCATAAACGTTGAAGTCATTTGTATATTTCAGTGCGGTTTGCGTAAAAGTTATTCTCTCAAAAGGGAGGAGGTTAAGCACCAAAAAAAATCAAATTTCCGTAGATAGAGGGCGCTGTACGGAATTCTGGACCTGAACTCTTCTTCAATCCCTTCTGTGTCCGAAACGTTCGTGATGTTTCGGCCTGCGATTCGTCACTGAGGTAGGCTATAACAATTGAGGTTGTAGGGCAGCTTCACCCGACATTGCTTTACCCACCAATGGCTAGCATCACGACGAAAAACTTTTGAGAGCGCTAGTAAGAGGAAAATGCAAAAAATTAACTGTTTATCGTACACCAGGACTGGACAGATGACAAAAAAATCTGTAGGGGCCACAATTTTTTTTTTTACTGAAGAAAAAGGTTCAAAATAATTCTTTTTCAGGGCATAGTGACCCTCTCATGTTGGCAGATATGCCCTACTACAAATTCCAAACATTTGGTGCTGCTCTCAAGCTACAATTTAGTATCTACACAAAGGAAAATTTAGGCGCCAATACCAATTTTTATAGCCTCCTTTGCGATCTGCCGCATGGGATCTGTCCAGCCTTATCGCACACCCTGCATTTTATAGGATTCTGATTCGCATATTTCCAGTGATTTGCTTCCGTGCGCAAAACCCTGTATCGACAAAAATTGCCCAATTTTTTCTTCATAAAAAAAAAATCAATTTTTAAGAATTTTCAAGCTATGCGCCCCCGCACCCTCCACTTCTGCTCTTGCCAGCCGGGGCTTGTTAGGTGCTGACCAAAGAGTCTTTGGTTCCATCCTTGAAGGGCTCCCCCCCCCCCCAGGTGGACACTCTGTGAGCTCAGCTTGGCTCTTTCTCCGTCTTTATTTTTGATCTACGTATGGGGTATACAAATATGCGATTTTTGCGCGTGCGGCTTCTACGCCGTTATCTTGGCCTTCGAACAGAGAGAAGTTGGCCACCCCTGACCTCTCTTCTACGAACAATGCGAGGCTAATTCATGATACGAAAATCCTCACTTAAAAAAAAAAAAACTATCATCCAACTAGATATATTCAGTTGATAGTATCGATGAGTTGGATCTAATCAGGTATCACTGAATTTTCAATTGTGAGTGAACATCACATATTAAATATCCAGACCGATGATTCCCGACGTGGGGCTCTCACCCTACAGGGAGGGGGGGGGGACTATTTGCTTTTCAAGGAGGGAAATTTGAGTTTTTCTGTGACAACTCGGAACCTCTCGAGCTCCCTTCATTCTTATTTCAGTTCAAATTTTTAATTAATTCCTCGATGACTTCTTTTATTTCTCTCTTTTAGTGGAAGAAGTTTGACTGAGGGTTGTTCTTAATGTTTCGTGTTCCACGGAAAATTTGTACCAGTAAGATCAAGTCCACGGACCTGCTTTGCCTATAAAATGAAGGTCGCGGAATCCTTTACAAAATAATACTCTGTATAAAGCAATCTACAGACAATGAGTTAACTGAGAATAAAGACTGTTAGGCCACAACCTAACAGTCCGATTAAGTCCTTATTCTCAATTAGACGCCTGGCCATTAAAACGCAATGAGTTAATTGTTTTCTCATCCAAACTCATGCCCCCCCCCCCCCCGATGTATCTCCTAGGACCCTTGATTAAGAACCAATGCTTTTCCACTAACTTAGAGCAGACAGAAACATCAGGATTTCAGAGATGTTTGGTGGGAAATAGCGTAAAAAGAAAGGTTAGGAACCACTGATGTAACCATATTCAACATGTCCACAAAGTTTTCTGAGACTATCTGAGTATTTTTCAGTGTGAAAAATGCTGTACACAGCTGTTCATCTCATTTTCCCCCAATATACACGAACAAACAACAAGCCGTTTCACGAGTGCCTGTAACAAAAGCGTCAATGCGATTTACTCGCGTCGTATCAGCTGTGAGTGAAACACCTGCGTGTAAAAGCCAAAACACACACACATACACGGAACCAAAGTGTCACATGCGTGGCCTTAAGATCGCCTCTGTCAATATCAAACATGAAAATGGATTCGGAGAATGCTAAATCACGACTGACCGAACGGTCTTACAGACATACGTAACGCACGAAATCGGCTTGCTGATCATAATGTGAGTCAAGGTGTTCCCTGTGGTAAAGCAATGGTCCTTGCGGCTCCTTTACCCCATTCATGGTTCGCTGCGACTCTCCCAGAATAGTTTAATGCAGTGTTTCTCTGAATCTGGGGAAATATGTCCCCCGTCCCCTTGTAATCTTGGGATGGTCTATAAGGGGCCACAGGTGAAAATCTGATGAAAGGGGGGGGGGGGGGAAGCCACGACAAGTGTGGGGGGGGGGCACAGAGAATTGTGAAGAAATAACACTTCTAAGTGAAATATGGAGGGCAAAAATGTGTGACTACTTTCAGAATCTAGCAGAGCTGTCCATGTTACCAGAGCAACCTGAACCGTATGATGTTCATAGCCCGGGCCTTCATGTTCATAGGGCATACATGATGAGATTTGATGCTATGATTTTCGATTGTACGTATACAAATATGGAGGCTGTTACCCAGATAAGTACGGGGCCCCAGAACATCACTCTGACTGGGGATCCATGACGCTGAGACTGCCATGCATTGAACCCTACATGAAGGAAACTCTCACTGACCTCTAGCCCAGGATAGGCACGGAAGAGAACCAATTGGATCGGGAAGATTTATTTATTGCATAGGTTCGTTGCATCGTTCCGTATTTTACAAAGGCCTATTTTGTCATGTAATTCACCTATTCGTTGGGATGGAAAGTGGATCCGTGCTTGGCCTAGGGTTCCCACTGACTGAATTCAACTCAAAAGTAGAAAAAAGTCTCAGATGAGGGCAAGAAAAGACTGTAGAACCACGAGAAGAAATTATGTTCCGGGGTAGGGGCATGGGCTGAAAAACGTTGAAAAACACTGGCCTAATAGATATTGTGTACTCATGAAAGAACCGCTTCAAAGCGGCACACACACATCGGTGTTACCAGTTGGTTGCGACGCACGCTTTGAGAAACACTGCCGTAAAGAATCAAGGCCGTTGTTTCGATGGAAATATTTCATGTAGTATATGAATTTCCCATTATAATTGCGAGGAAACTGAAGAGACGGAAAAAGGGTAATTAATGCATATTTTGGGCATAAAATTCGCGTTGATTCCATTCCGAAACGCTTACATTGAGGCATAAAAATGCATGAACCCCCAACTCTCAATACATATGCTATTAACAGAGATGAGACGGGAAAAATCATTTTCGTATGCGTCGCAGCGGCCGGCCACACTTACGGTCGGGTGGCCACGAGACTCTGGCTAATAATAACTCTGCATGGAATCATCATCGCCATGAACACAACACGCATCAACATTGTCATGCCAGAGTAATTAGAAAGGTCAAGTGGTCAAGTGTTCGGTAAAAACTTCATTGACACGGTATATACACAGTATATATTTTAATTTTTGGCCAGTGGATACTCCAGTGGCCACGGTTCGGCCGTTTAGTGGCCACTGGCCAGTCTTCCAAATTCGATTATCTGGATCCGGAATCTTCGACTTTTTCTTTTCGGCCGTGTGAGCACCGTTTCTAGATGGGAAGAAGAGCACTATAATGGATATTCTGGCACATGCCTCGATTCAAAATGCCCGATCTCGAATGCGACTTTAATGGGTGTTTGAAAAGATTCATTCACACATTCATTTAAACCGAGCATAACTCCGGTCTATCGATATGGGCAATTACTACCGACTGAATTGCGCTGGAAATGCGAGTGTGTATATCGGTACCTAATAGTCTAAGTGCGTATCTAGTGTCGTTGTTTTGAATTATCAGTGCATACATAAAGGGTGAGATTGAATATTTGTATCGTTTGTAGGCCTGTTGCTGTCTGTGGAGAGACATTTTAACGGAGAGATCGGCTCTAAGTTGGGAACCATGGGAAAAACTAGCTTCAGCCGACCACCACTGTGGCGTCGATGGATGCCAGTCCGTCCGGGCACAAGTATTGAGGCGTTTTTTTCTGGGGAACTTCAATGAGCACTGCAATGCTTGTGGGGAGCAGACGGTGATTCACAGGCTCTAAAGTACATACCTAAATAATTCGTTAATTACCTAATTTAAATAATCGTCTATATCGGAATGATGGCATCACAGACCCGAGAAATAACTCCGAGGGATGCAGTGACGAAAAATGATGGCATTCCTGGCTGTTGACAGCATAACCACCGAATAACAATGTGTATAATTCTTAGTGAAAAAAAGTAGACGATGTCACCACTCGTCGAATTGGTATAGGCTTGTTACATTTCTTCAACTGTTGGGAAACCTACAAACCAGGGGTTCTTAACCGTTTTGTGAAGCAGCTGCATCTATTTATGTGCACCTACACGATCATTTGAGGGAAGTAGACATTAACCGACCATGCACGCAACTGCCTTGAAAGCGTCGCGAGCATTATGTCTCGTCATTGGTCCACTAAGATACTGGGGCCGTTGGTAAAGCGCCGTTAGGGCAACTCATCAAACAAGTGGCCGTTCACAGCGCCGGCGGGTCATCCTACGATGATTCACAGCCAGCAAGCCACCTCTTATAGAAGTGAACCGCGAAGGAAAATAACTGCATTTATTTCCGCAAGGGGGCGAAGGAGCAAAATAAATTCAACTACCATCCGTTAGTGCAAAATAGCCGTAGGTAAATGATGGCTAGTGTGAGAGAGACACGGGCGAAAGTTTACTAGGGCAAGAGAGTCAAGGTGAGATGGTCGATAGAGCTGGACTCAACAAATCCCGGGTGCCAGGTCCCCATGGCGACTAAAAATTCGGCGTTTAGCGTCTAAAACTTTCTACGTGTAACGGCTGGCTTGGAGCAGCACCTTGGAGTGTGAGGACAACGCAAAATTTCCGGACAATGTTAGCGTTTCAACCAGCATAGGAATAGGTCAACAAGGACCAGAAAAGTCAAAAATAAAAAAAATTGTTCATTTTTCACGAGGGGCCATTCAAGTATTACGTAAGCAGATTTTCAGCCATTTTTGGACCCCCCCCCCATTGTCAGCAAAACGCTGATCACCCCCTCCCCCGTCAGCAGCTTAGAATATTCCATATCTACAAAAAGGGGCGGCTGATGACATAAGCAACCTTCAAACCCCTCCCCCAATGCTGACGTAATACTTGAATGACCCCCAAATAATAATCTTGGCTCTCGGGTGATTTTGTTACTTTGGGATGGCACCTAAATTCCATTTTTGATCTGTCATCCCCCGCGATAAGGCGAGAGAGCCGTCGGTCATTGGTCACCAATAACCTTTTTGTAACATCAACGGAACCACGGGCTAAATTTCCGCTGAACTAACAATAAGCAATCTCCGTGAAAAGTAATAATAACCGAGGGGCAACGGTGCCTCAGGTGCCATTAATTTCGAGAAAGGTATTTGCAACTTTGCAAGCCATAGGCATTTTTTTTTTTTTTTTTTTTGGCTACACGTTATATACGATTCTCGTCTCGCAAAGAACCCTCGACTGTGCTTTCATTTCTTATAGACCACTATAACAAAATAGGGCCGACCCAACGCTCTGACGGCCTGTACATTGGACAAGGCTGTAAACGCAGGGCCGTAACTAGGATTTTTTGCCTCTCCCCACAACTTTAAAATTCGATAATTTTATAACGGTTCCGACCTAAAATTGCTGCAACCTAAATTTTACCGTCCGGGGAAGTTGCCAATTTCCCTAGTTACGGCCCTGTTAAATATATTAGACTCTGAATCGGATTAATACGTCAGACGAGACGTGTCATTGGATTATCGCAAGGAAGGTGAACAGTTCTCCTTAATCGTGATTGATCAAAGAAATTACCAACGGTACGTTCAAGAAAGCGACGGGCATCTTTTGCAAAGGTAAGGACGAGACAGGCCGATTCTCATTAAGATATATGCATTATAAATCACTCAAATTCCATTAAATTTATCTCCCCCGATAGACACGAAGGAGAACTCCGTCATCTTAGGATATTAATGAGAAACGCGTATTATGGACAGTGGTGGTTGGCTGAAGTTGGCTTCCTATGTTACAAACATTGGTTGTGACACAAATACAAACGGGGTTCCCCTCTAAAAAAATGTCACACTGGGGACGAGACTGCAACAGAGGTTCTCGACTGGTGCTCCGTTTGCACTTCCCAGGGGCTCAGCGGCCACTCGAGAACATAATAAAATAAATCAATAAATTTGATAAACAAACAAAAAAGCAGCCTGAAGGGTACCGCCATCGAAATAATATACTAAAAAGTTAAACAGGGCTCCGGCAGAGAAATTATTCACTGAAAAGGGCTCCGCGAGTCAGAAAAGGCTAAGAACCGCTGCTTTACAACATTTGAATTTCACTCATATACGCTAGGTGCCTATTCATTTATTACTTGCTCCGCCTTTAGAACATAGATGGCGGCACTCGAAAACATGCAAAAAATAAATAAATAACACACCATCAAATGCATCGTTTAGGTTCCACAATAACCTTGTATTACCAATATATACCTTATATTCCGACACAGACCCACCTTCGGAATTGAAAGGCTACTACTTTACTGCACACCACACACAACTCTGCCATATATTGTCATACGATAATTTCCAACCAACGGAGTTGGGTGAGAAATGAAGGCGCCATTTATATCGGTGGCCGCCCCAGGCTCGATTAGGTAAAGAACATGTTTCTGACGTTCTGTGCCCAGATTCGAAGACCTTGACGGTAAACCTTCATAGTAAAAGACGAGTATCTCACCACTGCGCCCACACTCTACCCTAATTAAAAGGGTAGTAAACTGTGTCTGTGTGTCAATTGACCAGATTGTGTATGATCAGCAAAGTAGCCCCCCCCCCATCAATTGATTGCTTTGAACTTGAAGAACGGCTTCCTGAATTCAGAAGGGTATAGATCACTTCCAGTGTGGACCCTAATCAATGATCAACGAATGCAATCAGTAGCCTTGCGGCCTAGTGACTAGCACCTAGCCTAGTTATTATACATTAGAACAGTCAGCTTTGTCATTGACACTGGGGGTAGCCTCAGGATAATGAGATTTGGATTGGGGGAAAAGTATGTAACATGATATGCAGGTAGTGGAAAGAGGGGCGCTCAGAAAAATCACTTTTGCCAATGGAAATGTGGAGACAGCCCTGATGAAAAAAGTGTGACACAAAGTCACCAGTAAGAATGCATACCCGAAAACCCAAAAGAAAAGGTTTCGTGCCTTACACAATAGCATAACAACCGGATCCTATACTAGAGTTGTCGAGAGTAATGATTTCTGGTAAATTGTTTGAATTCCCATCCCGATGCGGAATATTCCATCGGGTTCCCTATACAGTATCCACCTACCATCAAGTGATTCAACCGAGAGATCAGCCGAGCACGCGTAGGGGTATCTATATAATGGCTATCTGCGAAACGGGGCGTTGGGATCAGGAATTTCGCTTATTCAGCTCGAGAGTCAAATGAACGGTCAAGGTTGCTTGTCTCATTTGACAAATTCCCTTCCTCGCCCCCCCCCCCTCCCAGAGCTGGCGGCAAATGAGTAATGTTCCGGGGCAAGGCATGCATGCTGAAATGAATGATATATTGCTGCCCAAAAACAGATTTGTTATTGCAGGTACCACACGGAATTAACGTTACGGGAGCGTTTCTTTTACGAGTCCGGACTCAAAGAGAGCTGCGGTTTTTTTTTAATCTGGTACACAAGTTCCCATCCTGTGGTACGTGTATCCCCCACCCCACGAGGGTTCGTGACGAGCTTTCATTGGTACGCGAAAAATAATCCACAATGGTGAGGGAAACACTATTGTGACAGAGTATTGTGGCACATCTTCGTAATTTTGAGAGCATTATCCTCTCCTGAGGGCATTTCTTCTCGTGCTCCCCCCCCCCGCCACACGATCTCAGCCTGCGACCCTTTGAATAGAATTTAAACTAAAACTACATTTATAATGAACAAAAGTTCTATAAATGAGATCGATCTCTGGTACCCCTGGGATCCCAATAGCCGAATTAAATATGAAAAATAGGTCTGTGTATAAAATATGGGCTGATCCAACGCGAGCCTACAATCGACCCTTGCGACACATCACCCTGGGTCCTACCCTAGAGCTAGAGACGGTGAGCTTCATCCATGTGGGGGTTTTATGTACGGCCCTCTCAACACAATAGAGGTCCCCGGGTGACACATTGGGTCCTCGCCGAGAGGGCTCACCCGAGTCAACAAGCATAGGAGGGAAGACGTGGACCTTGTGCCTGAGGCTACAGAAAACGACACCACTCGGCCACCACAGCGGCATCCTACCAAGAATTCGGCGAGCTCCTTGTGGGTGGGGGGTTTATATATGGGGGGGGGGGGAGTTCTCAGGCAAAGTGATGTTCTGGGGAGGGGGCAACAAGAAATGCCTTTGCTTACAGATTTGCATGCCTAATCTCAAAAAAATCTTACCCAGATCTCATCATCATGATGCCCTCTATCACTTGAGACGCCGGGGTGGGACCCATTCGTTGAGACTGCACTGTCCAAAGCGGCCTATGGACGAAATACTGCTCTATTCTAATTTACTCGCCTTAGTTGTTGCCATGACGAAAACATTGGGGGGGAGGCTGAGAATCGTTATCCATCCCGTACGGGAAAAGCCCGTACGCAGATGCCGTAATGATGCGTTTCCACTGTCCATTAATGAATTTTTTTTGGGTGGGGGGAAGGGCGGCTCAAATGGATCCAGCCCTCTGGTACCTACGCAACCAACAACTTTGTTGGAAAACCTAGATAAACCCGTAGGGTAGGGGAGAGCAGGGTTATACCGAACAAAAAGCGGGGAATTCCGGTCACTTTTTGAACCTACATGGAGGGGGAGGGGGGTGTGATTAGTGTTGTAGCCTGACGGCATCCGCTGTAAACTCATTCAGAGAGCGAATGCCTTTCTATAGCTGTGTTATTGCGAGCGGTGTGCAAGAAAAGTATTTTTCGGAACCTTTCGTTAGTAAATTGGTGCTGATTTGGATAAGAGAGATAAGTAAAATACGCGCGTTTAGAGCGTAGTGAGCTTGGTATCATTAGATTCTACGTTTCTTCAGCTATTTATTAAGTAGGAAGAAAGTTTGCTTACTGAGCACATTTTGAGACTAGATTGAGGAATTGCCACGAGGTGTCGTTTGGGGCAATTCCGAACACTTTGTTCGGTGGATGCACTCAGAGTGCAGTGGTGCAGAAACTGCAGAAAATTTTATTTGCGATTTTTGTAGGCAGCGTTAGGTTCTAAGGCCGGTGTTACACTGTAAAAGTTTGATAAAATCCCTTTTATAAAACTTGAAAAATCTAACCAATAATATTATTGGTTACATTCTAGAAAATGAAACCGGTGACTTTATAGGCTGCATTTTTCAAATTTTATAAAAGGACTTTTACCAAACTTTTATAGTGTAATACCGGCCTAAGCCAGTTTCAACTCCGTTGATGTTATTTTTGCTATTTTTAAGAACATAGATGCAAATGTTACTTAAATTTTCAGAACTAGAAAGGTATTCACATCGATTACAAACAATTAATAGCTTTATATTCAACTTTAGTTGTATATTTTCACAGGAACAATCGATTCTAGAGTTGATTATGCCATTTAAGTTATTAAAAATTAATCAATTCCACAAAAAAAAAGAACTACGTAACGGAACTTCCTTACTTAGCTGGCCCCGTCGGGGCAATTCCGAACAGCGTAAGCTCTTAGAAAAATCAAAATTTCTATGTGAAAACTTTAACTGTAAAGTCAAATGTTTTGTGGTTTTTAGTGGGTAATGAAACAGGGCACCTACCTATAGTTAATTTTCTCATGAACTATTGCAAATAATTCAGTAATTAGATTTCCCTTAAGTGTTCGGCATTACCCCGCTCTCCCCTAAGTGTGTGAATTAAATTTACAACGCATTGTTTTTCCCCGAAATTTTAGGTATTTGACGTGTCAGTGAATTCTGTAAATTCCATTCAAATAAACAAAACAAGTTTACACAGAGCCGCATTTGTTTTTTCCGCCTGCGGGCTTTCCTCGAATTCGTCACTCTGTGCAATAACCCGCTTCGACTCCCCCCACTCCTGCAAGTACACCTGCGTCCCTTTAGTCACTGTTTTGGTCACTCCCATTCTCAGACACTCTCCAAGTCCCTGTTTTACTCATTCACATGCTTGCACACGCTGTAAGTCACTCTTTTGGTTGCTCAATGGCATGGTTCCCTGCTTTATAGGTCACTCTTTTGATCATTTATACGTTTACACATGCTTTGGGTCATTCTTTTGGCCATGCAAATGCTTGCCCACGCTTTAGATCACTTTTTGTAGTCTTTCACATTCTCTAGTTCACTCGTTTGGTCACAGGTCACCGGGTGACCTGGTCCTTCCCTCTGTAAGTCACTCTTTTGTTCATTTACATGGTAGCTCATGCTCCAAATTAGTCTTTCGCCCACTCACGTGCTTGCAATAGCCACTTTTTTTGGTCACTCACTCACCAAGTTCCTCACTACATCCGCGGCAGGGCAGTTTTAACAGCATCAGGGGCGCCTCTGGACAAAGTAATGTTTTTTTGGGGCTCCACCTGGATAGAAATGCTTATCCGAAACCAATTTACACGCTTACTCTCGAAAAATTCTAACCGGATCTCGTTTATATGATGTCCCTGTATGATCTTCATGGGGGGCCTTGGCCATGCGCCAGTTAGGCCCATGCGTTAAGACAGCACTGTTCGGCAGACGCGGAGTTACTCAGGCTAATACATTTTGCTTTCCGACCTTCTGCCGTTCTAATTCCCTCGAGCACTGATTCCCAGGGCGAAAACTAGGGTGGAGCAGGCGGGTCCCGGGCAACGGGCGCCTAGACCCGAGGAGGGCGCAAATTTCATTTTTAAACCTCTCCTCCAACACTACAAGGGGGAGTCAAAACGCGCGCTTGCCCCGGGTGACCGGACCAACATCTAGTTGTGGCCCTGGCGATTCCTCAAATCTGTCGTCCTGTGTTCCTACATCTATATATAGTCCGCTAACACCCCCCCCCCCCTCCCGTAAATACACCACTGAATTCACACACAAATAACAAAAACAAAAGTCACACACAGTTCCTAACGCTCGCACCACCGCTAACAAAATTCGTATACCCGTACGGGGCCGCTGAAATTGTTGGGGGGGGGGGGAAGAAGGAGCCCTATTGAGATTTTTTTTTGGCATTCCCCGTAAAAAAAGCCGACTTAGTCAGTCAGCCAGCCACTAACAAACAAAAAAAGAGGAACGGACAAGTCACGTAAACTGATACACGTGTTCCCAAAAAACACACACAGATCCAATTTCATCTAGACGTAATATTCTCGGCGCCTGTACGAGTATATATCGAACCACAACACACACAAGAAACGCCACAGATTCCTCAAAAACTCACACACATGGGAAAAAAAAAAGTGATGGGTCTCATACACGTGATTACCGACAACACAGATCGGTAGCCGCAAAGTCCTCACTCTCTCTCCAATCACACATTCAAAGAGAATTGGGGGGGAAAAAAACGCATTATTACTCACCTGAATCAGCAAATATCTCGTTCAACAGTTGAAAAATATCCTCATACGCAAGAAAAGACTGATTAACATTGCACTGGAAAAAGCCACCACAAAGCTTATTGTTTGTAGGAATAACAATGTGAAAGAAAGACAACACTGTTGTGTCTACAGCTATACTGAAGACAGTGATATAAGAGAGATGACCGTCTCTCTCTCTTCTTCTTCTCTATTGCGAGCAACACACCCGCGACGAACGCTCGAGTTCATTTGCCAGTTCCCGTCATGCACCGGCGCCGGTTTATTTCCGATTCCGCTTGGCGGCGCTGCGGTGAGGAGGAGGGTTCATTTATACAACGGGGGTGGAAGGTTTTCTTTGAGAAGAATGCGTTCGAGACGTTGTAAGTAAAGTAACCTTAACGGGAGAGTATCCAGGTGCGGAATGGAATGAAAACAGCTGACGGAATAAAACGCGCGTCTTTTTTTTTTTTTATTCTTTATTCTGTTCTTGGCCGGTGTTTTTGTGTGTGTTCTAATGGCTGTTCTTGTTTCTCGGACTGTTGTTTCGGAAAATAAATAAAGTTATAAGAAGAGCGGAAAATTATTTTAGGAAATTGAAATTCCGCTCACACACGGAACTTTTTGAGAATGAATAGGTGTTTTTGTTTTTGAAGAAATAGGGAATTATGTTGGTTTCAAAATGGAATGCCCCGCACTTTATCTCCTCCTAAGATAAAATTTTTTGTACCGAGTTTTTCGAATTTTCGGAAATAAATGAAAAAAATTTTCGACGAAAATTCAAAATATTGAACCACAAATAACTATCTACACTATCTACCAATAAGTATTTGGACACCTATGCAAATGACGATATCTGCGGTCCTGAGATACGTCACGCCCGGTATATATCGTGTAGGAAACAACATCGGCATTAGTCGCATGCAAGATGCCGCGCAGTTCGGAGCTCTCCGATTTCGAGAAAGGTATAATTATCGGGTATCACAAAAATGGCCGATCCTTAAGGGACATATCTAGCGAGCTGAAGTACCCAAAATCGACAGTGGCCTATGTGATTAAGAAGTGGAAGGTGAGCTGTGATTGTCGGAATTTGCCCCGAGTCGGCAGACCAACGAAACTGGGAGGTAGAGACCGACGGGTGCTGTCCAGAGAAATTCGGAAGAACCGCACCCAACCGATGGCCCTCATCCGCGAGGAGTTTCAACAGGCATCCGGGAGTATTGTTTCAATGAATACCATCCGTAAGGAAGCACATCTGATTGGTTTTCATGGTCGTGCTGCTGCCCATAAGCCTTTGATCACAAAGTCCAACCGCGTCGCTTGGTTAATGTGGTGCAAAGCAAATCGAAATTGGACCGTAGATCAGTGGAAACGGGTTCTTTGGAGCGACGAATCAAGGTTCACCCTCTACCGTTCGGATGGCAGGGTCTGGGTCTGGTGTCTGCCTGGAGAACGTCTCCTGCCAGAATGCATTGTGCCAACAGTCAAGTTCGGCGGAGGTGGAATTATGGTCTGGGGGTGTTTCTCCCGGTATGGACTGGGACCCTTGGTCCCCATTCATGGTAAGCTCAACGCCGATGCCTACTGCACTATTTTGGATGACAATGTGCTTCCTACGTTGTGGCAGTTTTACGGGTTGGACCCCTGTTACTTCCAGGACGACAATGCCATCTGTCATACTGCGAGGTTAACCAAGGCTTGGTATGGTGCCAATGGGGTTCATCGAATGGACTGGCCTGCCCAGAGCCCAGACCTGAACCCTATCGAGAACCTCTGGGACGAGTTGGATCGCCGAATTAAGGGGTGCCCTACCCGTCCAAAATCGGTGAAGGAACTGACATGTCTTCTCCAAGCCGAGTGGAAGAAAATACCACTAGCCGTCACACAAGGACTTGTGGAAAGTATGCCCCGGAGGGTTCACGCTGTAATTGCCTCTCGTGGAGGCTCTACCAACTATTGATTTTGAATAAAGTTAGTTTTTCTTTTCTATCACATGTGTCCAAATACTTATTGGTAGATAGTGTATAACATGAATGAATGAACGCCAGGGTCTCTGCCACCGGACTTACTCCGTTGCCGAGATCTCTTCCAGCCCAGCTTCGTGGCAGAGTCTGGAACAAAGTGAGTGCACCTAACAGTCTGAGTGTGTAGCTAGCGTTGTGTATGATATAACTATCTATAACAATGGTTCTCAAACCTTTTCAAGAATGCTGCCCGGTTTCATTCATTTTTGTGAGTCAAAGGCCCGGTCCAACGAAAAATGAATGAGGAAAAATGAAATGGCTAATCACTCGCGGCCAGGTAGGAATTATATCAGGGCTCTGAACATTCCCACAAGGGGTGGGCTGGCAAGGCTCCAGCCCCGGGGCCCGGGAAAATTTTCAATTTTTTTTTTGCTTTTTCTCGTTATAAATTCATCATAAAGGGGGCCCCTCCGTGAAAGTCTTGTCGGGGGGGGGGGGGAACGCAAAAGATACCAGTCTAGGGGCCCTGCTCCAGGATGTCGGGGGGCCATGATTAGGCATTCGAGAAACACTGATCTATAATACCCGGAGCTGCCCGGGTTTGCTTCAATTACTGGTAGCATTGAAGAAGTGACAAACCATACATGAAGTGAAAAGTAACATGCATGTCTGAAACGCGTTGCTAGAGAACCCCGGTAAAAAAAGTAAACGTTCCGAAAGTGATTGTGTTGAGGTCATGGAACCATTGTTGCCCGACAGTTTTTGCCATGGCCCCCACAAGGACGGGGCTGACAAGGCTCTAGCCTTGGGGCCCGGGACAATTCTCATTATTTTTTGTTTTTTCACGCTGTAAATTAACTATAGAAGGGCCCGTGAAAAGTCTGATCGGGGGCCCGCGAAAGATCAAAGCCTAGGGGCCCTGCTCTAGGATGTGGGGCCATGGTTTTTGCACATTTTGGGAAGTTGCCCTGCTCTGAACTTTTAAAGTAGCCTATCGTTCAAGTCGGCCCTATTTGGTATATACGCAAAATTTTTGGAAACGATCAGTTTAAAATTGTAGATATGTATGGAGAACACATGCGCACACACACACACACACGCAGACAGATAGAAAATCAATTTTATCTATATAGATAAAATATCCTATACATCGGTCGGACCACCAAGAAAACAATATTACGTCCACGATACCGGTTGCAGAAAACGTCGCCATGTCAGTTTGACACCTGAAAATGCCTTATTTTTGCTGAATCTGCTAAAAGTCGTGTATTTATGTGAAGAGATTTTGTTTTAATTATTTCGTAATCAATGTTGCTGTTTGAATCATAGCAAAAAACACTATTCAGTTTATTGTACTTTCTTAGGCCGGGATTACACTAAAAGTTTTCTAAAAGTTCTTTCATAAAATTTGAAAAATTTAACTAGTAAGATTATGGGTTGCATTTGCTCGAATGTAACCTATGAGCTTTATTGGCTAAAATTTTCAAGTTTTATAAAAGGTATTTTATCAAACTTTTATAGTGTATTCCCGGCTTTAGTAGCAAATATCTTTTGCAAAATGTTTTCTGAAAATTTAATTTAAAAAGGCTTGTTTGTCGATAAAGCCACAGAATCAACAGTTCATAAGGTTGGACTAAAGTTTTACTCGTTTTATATGGCTTTTTGCATCCCTTGATGGTGGTATATCACTGTTCTAAATGACAATATATATTTGAGGACATGAATTATTATTATTCAGAAGAGATTTTTCGTTTATCGGACCACTGATGATATCTGCGGACCAGTAAGGTCTCGTATGCACTGGTCCGTGGGACACAAGTGAATTTTATTTTTCAATTCTAACGCTACTATATCAAGTGCTAAAATCTAGTATATATTTGTTCTTTATACAAATCTACAATTTTTAACAGATCGTCGCCAGATTCTGCATATATACCAAACAGGACCAGGATTGAACCATATAGGCTCTTTTAAAAGTTCATCAGAGCCGGGAAAATGACCGAAAAACCGTCGGCTAACAATATTACCTGGGCCCGAACAGTCACTTTCCGAATGTTTACTTAGGTTACCGTGGTTTCCTAATAATGCGTTTCAGACGTGTCGTTCAGACTGTCTTTACAATGGTTTGTCACTTCTTTGATGCTGCCAGTATTATGTATATTCTTTATAATGGTTCATCACTTTTTCAGTCCTCCCAGTAATTGAAGAAAACCCGGGCAGCGTCGGGTATTATAGCTAGTCTAATAAAAGTGATTGTGCGTATGTTCACTATACAAATCTACAATTTTACTTCGATCGTCGTCAAATATTGTATATACACCTAACGGGACCTGACTTAATGATAGGCTACTTTAAAAGTTCGTCAGAGCAGAGAAAATGCCCGAAATGGACAAAAAACCGTCGGGAAACAATGGTTCCTGGGCTTCAACAATCACTTTCGGAATGTTCACTCTGGTTACCGTCGTTCCCTACCAATGCGTTTCAGACATGTATATGACTTTACATTGGTTTGTCACTGCTTTAATGATTCCAGTATTATGTATGGTAGTTTATGCCTTTATAATGGTTAGACAGCCTTTTTTAATCCTCCCATTAATTGAAGAACGCCCGGGCAGCGCCGGGTATTATAGCTGGTATTTAAATACAATTGTTTAGACTTGAAGCAGGTCTAGGCACCAATCTAGGGCACCGGTGTGTGTGGGCGCCTATCTGTAGGACCGGTTGTTGAGCTCCATTATTAAAGATAATAACAGCCAGAAGGTTTTAAATAAATACATGTTTAATTTGGTACGGACACAGAAATATAGGACATCACATAACAATGGCCACTTGCCTTCGATTTTCATTTTTTCAAAAACATTCGATTTTCATCGCAACTTGCGTTGCTAGGTTACATTGATCCACACCAGAAAAATGTGAAGCGCGACGTCATCATTTTTCCGCCATCGGTAAAAGTTCAAGTAGAGGTCGCTACACACTCCTCCTCCCCCCCCCCCTCCCAGTGTCAATGAAATGTCGTGGTCGATTGTCTGTCGGGGAAGTGGACATGACGACCGGAGCGAGTCACAGTTGCTGGTACTATACTTGTTGGACGGCGAAGGCACTTGGGTGTGATGGTCACCAAAGAAAGCTGGTATCAACCGATCGATGGAGATTCTCCTGGATGTCCCATTGAAGTCGATGTCGGAGAATTTATCTCGTCGATTTTTGACCAGAAATGGGCCTTGATACGTAGGTTGCAAGGCAGAGTGTGGTGCTTCGTTACGCTGGAAGACATGCGACGCCGATTGTAGATGTGTTGGAACATATGTTGGCTTAGATACGTGAGTTGTTGTAGGGATGGGTTTCATTGAACGCATTGGTTTTTGAAGTTGATGGACGAAATCGGATTGTTTGATGTCTGGTATTGCGGAGAAGTACTCGCCAGGCAGTTACAATGGTGATCCGTAGAGGATTTCGGCAGAGGAGCATCCCAAATCTTCTTTCACTGCGGATCTTAGGCCTAGTAGCGCTAATGGAAGAGCGTCAACCCCATCTGCATGCGATTGAATTCGGCATCTTAGGGCGGCTTTCAGCGATCGGTGTTGTCTCTCGATGAGTCCATTCGCCTGAGGATGATATGCGTTCTTCTTGTGATGTTAGAATCCAAGGTATCTACTTAAGGTTTGGAAAAGATGACTCTCCCTCTCTCTCAAACTGTCTTCCTTGGTCAGTGGTAATCCTCTGCGGTATGCTAAATCTGGCAAAATAAGGTTTTTGGCGACTGTATCGACAGTTTAGTCTGGCATGGGTGAGGCTTCAATCCATCTGGAATATCTGTCTATCATCGTTAGGAGGTACCATGAGCGTTGGCATAATGGCCGTGGGCCAACTATGTCGAGATTGATGTGTTGAAATCGATTGTTCGGTACTTTGAATTCGGCCAGAGCGGAACAAGTGTGTCGGTGAACTTTCAAACGTTGGCATGCAATGCATGCTCTAGTCCACGTCTGCCAATGTTTTTTGATGTTGCGTCAGATCAGAAGCGTTGAGAAACCAACTTGGTAGTAATTTTGATACCTGGATGAGAAAGCGTAGGGAATGATTCAAAAGCTTATCTTCTGTGTGATTCTGGAATATAAGGACGGATGTGTCCCGTGGAAATGTCACAAAACAAGTGCTTTGTCATATTACTGTCCGGCAAACGAAGTTTGACGGTCTTCAATGATGAGCTTTTTTGGAGTTAACGTAATTCATCGTCATATATTGAGAGTCGACAATCGCATCGTAGTCAATTGGTGATGGAAAAGCAATAGTTGCGATGCGTGGCAAAGTGTCAGCAACTACATTGTTTGGTCCGGGAATATACCTGATATCAGTAGTAAATTCTGCGATCTAATTCAATTGCCGTAGTTGTCGAGGCGAAGCTCTGTTCGGGTCTTGTTTGAAGGTATACATCAATGAACAATGATCACTATAAATAGTAAAATGACGTCCTTCTAGCTGGCATTTTAAATGTTTAACTGCGCTATAAATAGCTAGAAGTTCTCTGTCATACGCACTGAGGGGGTTGGATCACACCGTCATGTTCTTGCTGTAGCACTACACCGATGGCATTGTCAGATGCATCTGTTACGAGAGAAATGTGCGTTTGGTTTTAATGAACGAGCAAAGTGGCGTTGCATAGTGCTTCCTTGACATCGGCAAAGGCTTGTGAAGCTTGTTGAGTCCAATTTTGTGGTTTCTGGCTGTTTCTCGCATGCCCTGCTAACATAGCGGTGAGAGGTCGCTGTAGGTCTGCACACTTAGGTATGAACCGGTGGGAAAAATTTAACATTCCCAGAAATCGGCGTAAGGAAGTGGCGGAAGTGGGTTGCATAAAGTTCTTGATGACATCTACTTTGGCGAGTAGCGGTTTGAGTCCATTCTTGCTAATTTCAAATCCCAAGAATTTGATGGTCGGGACGCCAAATACGCATTTTGATACATTTACGCACACAGTCCGTATCGGTCAAGTCAACTGAATATTTCACGTAAGTATTGGAGATGAGTTTGCTCATCTGGAGAAGTAACCAGGATATCGTCTAAATAACAGAAAACGAAAACATCAACTTTTAACCCTACAATGCGTATTGTTGCCGATTGGCAGCATCTACTTTAAACATGTTTCTTTTGCCGTTGCAAATTGGCAACTTCGTCCTTGAGACATTCATTATTCCCATTTTTCATTTCCTTTCGAAAGTTATTCATAGGTGGCAGTAAAACTCCTCAATTAAAAAAAGAAATGCAGGTCTTCTGTCACCTGCCACGCTCAGCCGCTGTGGTGGTCGAGTGGTTATAGTGACGGACTCGCGATGTGAGGACCCGGGTTCGAACCCCACAGTGGTGGTCGGCTGAAGTTGGTTCTCAGCCCTCTTAAAGCCCCGTTTAGATGCAAACAAGTAATCTCAAAATTGGTGTTGTAATGCATTAACTTTGCTTTGACCGGATGTCGTTATAACGTGAATGAATTTGTTTCACATGAACGCAGCCCGTGTTAGAAAAGCAAGGGAAATGATAAATTTTTGTTTCTCGACGAGCTTCACATAATATGTCTCTCTCAGTGGCATTAGACTTGTCTTTTCTTTCAAACCGAGTACAACTCAGGTCTATCACCATCTATAGCGATTTACTACCTAGTGCCGGAAGTGTAACTGTGTATGTACCTGACAAGTCTGAATGCATACGTAGCGTTGTGCTTGATTTTTCAGTGCTGTCAGGCATTGAACTGCGTTGTATGAGCATAGTGGACCGATGATTGTCCTAAGAGGTCATAAGCATGGGCGGAGATACGGGGGGGTTATAGGGGACGCATGAACCCCCCGTATCTCTCCTTCCCCCTAGCGTCGAAGGTAAAGACGACTGATATAATGCATTTACGTATATATGGATTGACTTCACTATCATCATGCCCCCGCCCCCCAGACTTTCAAGTCTATCTCGGCCTATGGTCATGCGGACGTTATAACTCACACGCAGGCGGAGTAGCGTACGAGCAGACAGGGCTTTAGGGCCCATGTTGTTCTGATCTCGTTTTTTGCACCATAAATGCACTGCAAACAGCCATGATTATTTATTAAACATACATATTCAGTTTTCGATTAAATTGACCAGAGTCGCGCTAATGAGAGTGTGACAGATGCGGTCACCCAAGGCCCCCGCTCTTGAAGGAGTCCCGCATATGTGGTAATATAGATGTTTATTTTTTTTTACAAAAATACAAGATGCCCATGTTTCAACTATAGAAATGGTAATAATAATTTCAAATAATACACAAAATAAACCAGAATTACTGCCTAGCTCGAGGGAGCCCCACAGTTCATTTTCTCTATCAGCTTCGCGTATGGTAGTGGGGGCCCCGGAAGTGGCTTAATCCTCAGGGTTTACTAACGTTTTGTTTTGGGCTTGAAATCAATCTAACTTGGGTAATAATGTAGTGATTATAAACTATAATCAAAACAATAGACGCGGATTAAGTGGAACCAATTTTTTAAGCTAGTTTTTTGGGCCCTTAATTACTTTTTTTTTTAGTTATTTTTTCTTCCTTCCAAGAATAATTTTTTTTAGTGCTTTACTGCCTGCCTATTTCGACCATTTTTAGTGACCAAACTTCCGAGCTCTAATAATAATAGTCCAGGAAGCAGATCGGTTGTGCTGCCATCTACTGGCAGCCTCATGAAGCCGTGATTAGATCTTAGAAAAGGAAAATTGCATTGGTAATCTTTTGTGATCTATATTTTTAAAAACACGAAATAAAGCAAAATTTTGATGAATTATAAACTAATTACTTGTTACTAATTAAAAATTATAGCTGTTACAATGTCAAAAAATAAATTATATATGATTATTCAGATAGTTATTAAGGTGTTGCGCCATGTTCCTTCAAAGCATGTGTTAAAATCCGGATGTCCATCTTCGTGTGAAACTTTCTGAAGGTTTTTAAATTCATATTATTTAAAAAGTCAACCTCTATTCACAATGTTAAGGGAACCAAAAAGGTCATTTACTTCGTCAAAAGTGTAGGTTCTTGACCAGGGGTCTTTGGAGAGGCTTCGGGAGTTCCGAGTGCTTGGAACTCATTGTTTTTCAGCATTTGCTATGCAGAGAATATTTATTTTGTAAGGGGGTCGGTCCGTGGCCTTCATTATCATTTGATCGTTTTTGTCGCACCACGGTCATTTTCAGTGCACACACAAGCTCCAAGGAAAGATTGAGGTGTTCGTTACTTGTGTAGTCTAGGGCGTGGGTTCGATTCCCATCAGGGGCAGTTGAATTTTCTCAAATCTTCGCATCAGCCAACTGTTAAAAACCTTCGTATGGATAACGGAGAGTGACATCATATCCCCGGAATTCGTAAATGGTATAAAAATTGGAGGAACTGGTATATTTTTGAATGCGGTTTCGCAGAAAAGTCATTCCCACGAAGTTGAGGTTTATATCGACAGAGAACGCTGCACACTAAAGCAAATCTCTGGAAATATATAGATCAGAGTCCTATATATATATATGAAATGCAGGGTGTACGATTAACCGTTTATTTCTGAACATTCCTATTAAGGTTTTATTTTTGTGGTGTTGACATTAGTGGATAAAGCACGATTGGTGACAGGGTTGCAACTGGGAGGGCCGGGGCGGCTCGCCCACCCCAACAGGGTTTATATCCCTAAAGGGCCGGGGTCTTGTCTGGTTTTCAGGGTAGCAACTAGATGCTTGGTCACCCGGGGCAAGCGCGCATTTTGACGCCCCATTCTAATGTTGAAGGAGAGGTTTCAGAATGAAATTTGCGCCCCCTCGGGTCCAGTGTCCGGGGCACGAGACGCGCCTGCTACCCCCCCCCCCCTAGTTGCGGCCCTGATACGGGGGAAAGCTCGAATTTTGGCGCAAATTGCTAGTTTTGAAGCATTTGTTTAAGGAGTTGTCCGGCACCCTGTCTGGTCCAGCGCCCGGGGCCCCAAATCCGTTCGCATCCCCTTCCTCCCGCAGGCGCTGATTGGTAAAGTTCAAGACAGCCGTCGTCTGGGGACGAACGTACGGGGCACATAAAATAATGAAGAAATGGTTCAAGCCCAATCACCCTTGATCTGTTTCCGTGCAGCGCACTCTATCAACGAAAAATCGAACTTTTCCCTTCAAAATATAAACAACCCCCCCCCCCTTTCGTGAGAACAACTTTTTCACAAACCGCACATTCAAATATACCGATCTTTCAATTTCACGAATTTTTAAGCAGTTCACGAATTTATTGGACAACCCTGTACATCAGGGCCGTAGCTAGAATATTTGACGCCCGGGGTCAAACATTTTTTTTCGCCTATCTCTGAACTTTGATAATTTTGTAACGGTGTTCTTTGTTCCCCCCTAAAACTGCCGCCCGGGGCAGTTGCCCCCCCCCCCCCTGCTGTACAGTACTTTCTGCTAATGACCGTATTTTGTGGTTTTCTTATCAACAGATATGACTGAAGGATTGAGAGAGATAGAAATTTGTGCTTTTTCTCTTTTCCGTAGGAGAATGTGCAGATGGAAGGGGAGGGGGGGGGGGAAGGGTAACCCAGGGATTCATGAACTTCATCTCATACATAAATGGACACTCAATGGAGTAACAGCTGGGACGCCAGCTTGTCCGAATGGCCTCTTCCCGTCTCTCCATACAGAATCTTCTTCTCCCTCTTTGGACCTGACTTTTCACGTCACGTCCCAGCATTTCTTTTTTCCCATGGCCATTTTCCCCCTTGGACGCTAGTCACCTGTGATCATAAAGAGATCATTGTGCCGTTATCGTTCGACCATTTTCGACGACAACTCGAAATTTATTGTCCATTCACTGCAACCTGTCCGTCGTTTGAAAAGAACTGTAAGTATAGTAACGCTATAGAGTTTTAGTTCTTTTTTCATTGGCGTTTCAGATTGTAATCTCTGCGAGAGAAAAGATTCCGTATGACGTACAGATTTGTAAATGACATATTTGATTTTGAAGGCCTAGGGAAGGGGTTCTTGACCTTTTTCCAGCCGCGACCCACCCAAAATGAACAACGAGATCGGCTTCGCGACCCACGGGACTGTTTGTTTTTCGAAATGAGTGGAACCAACAACGGAATAAGTGCATTTATGCGCGGATTCGAATGACTCATCTATTGATCCCCATGCGAATCAAGCTTAAGTCAAGTTTGTGGCTCAAGAATACCTGGCCATTCCCGTGCCGTGTAAGAACTTGCATTTAGGCCCATTTTGGGGTCCACAACGGGTCTAAATGGGCCATTCTGGGGATCCCTCTTCCAAGTGGGCCCTGTGCGGGTGCGCCTATTGCACCTGCCAAGTTTACTGTCCCTGGCTATAAGGGGCCGTTCAAGTATTACGTCATCATCGATGGGGGGGGGTGGGGTTTCCGATTTGCTGACTTTTGATGACAAGTGGAGGGGGGAGGGTTTGGGTAATGCTTACGTCATCAACCACTCTTTATGAAAATATGAGTTAGGATTCAGAGGGGCATGGGCGGAGATACGGGGGGGGGCGTGGGGAGCATTGACGCCCCCAGGGTCAAAGGTGGAGTCGACTGATCTAATGTATATATGCATATATGAATTGTCATCATCATCATCTTGCCCCCCCCCAAGACTTCCAGTCTATCTCCGCCTATGCAGAGGGGCAGAGCTGATGACGAAATTTTGCTGACAAGTGGGGGGGAGGGGGTCAAAAATGGCTAAAAATTTGCTTACGTAATACTTGAACGGCCCCTTACACAGAAACAGTGAAGACCAGTCTGAATCGCTCACTTATTAAGCTTTACAGAGGAGATATTTAGACAAAATTTTATTTTATTATTAATATTTATATATTTTTTGCATATTTGACGTGATAGAGCATATTTTCAAAATTGTGAGGCATATTTTGCATATTTCATAAATTCCGATGAAAAGTAAAATTTTTCCTCGCTGTTCCAGTGACGGGTGTTTACGGTTCTCGCCTCTGACGGGAGCTCTTAATACAAATACCACGCCACAACAGGCAAATTGCCCAACGAGGTGGCTGACTTAAGAACATCATGGATCCGTGAGCCATATGTGTAGTGCTGCCATCTGCCACCAGTTTTTCAAACTATGAGTGAAGTGTTATGATCGAATGATTTATCGTTGTAGGACTGTTGCTCTCTGTGGCGAGACTTTTTTTAACGGGGAGATCGGCTGGCATTTGCGCCTTGAAGTTGGGAACCACAGAAAACCAACTTCAGCCGACCACCACTGTGGGGTTCGAACCCGGATCCTCGCATCGCGAGTCCGTCACTATAACCACTCGACCACCACAGCAAATGATAGGATTTTTATGAACTAAAAATGAAATGTCGTTGCTGATTGTTAAAGAAAAACTCCTGAAATTCAGGTTTTTCAACCAACACTGGTGTTCGGCTGAAGTTGGTTTTCTGTGGTTCCCAACGTCAAGGCGCAAATGCGAGCCGATCTCCCCGTTAAAAAAGTCTCGCCACAGAGAGCAACAGTCCTACAACGATAAATCATTCAATCATAACACTTCACTCATAGTTTGAAAAATTGGTGGCAGATGGCAGCACTACACATAACAAGCATTACAGAGAAACACACAAAAAAAAACTTCACGTCAGGTTTCACTACACGTACACGCACATTCCCGCATGTACCGATTCGTTGGGGGGGGTGTGTGGGCGGGGTGCACGTGTGGTGTAGCAGTAGTAGGTAAGGCCTCCAAAAAATGTCTCGGGGATCCATGATGTTCTTAAGTCAGCCACCTCGTTGGGCAATTTGCCTGTTGTGGCGGTGTATTTGTATGTTGATTTTTATTTTTTGCCAGACAGTGTATATCAACAAGAAAATCACTTGTTCTGGAAATAACTATGTTTTTGGCACATTTTCTTTCTTTCTGAAATATATACAAGATTTTTTTTTTAAATTAGACTCTTTAAGGAAAATTCTTGTTTTTTCTAAGAAATTTATGTCCATGTTCTTGATTCCTGTGGCCATTATGGCGGTAAAAAGAAAATAGAGAAAATTTCTTCTTTTTTTTTTGGAATATTGCTTGAAATTGCCGCAGATGCCTTCATTTTCATTTTTTTTTTTGTCTGATATTACTTTCAGGGATACTTTTATTTTTTTTTTTACCTTGTTCTAACCCATGATTAGATTCTCTTTTGCCTTCCATTCATAAACTCATTTCGTATGCAAACGATGTTTATGCAAATGATGTCACGAGATTAAAATATATATATATATATATATATATATATATATGCATGGAGTCTTTTTTTTTACCTTGACTTCAGATTAGATCTGTGTCCAGCTATAAGACATGAAACACATGGTATATAATAATAAATTGAAATTTATTATTTACCGATTTTTAGTCTCTCATTCTTTCAAATTCCGAACTGATTCAGAGCCAGGAATCTGTTGTAAAGTGAGAAAATTGTGGCGGTATGACTTGGTTTTTTGTAGCCATTAAAGCCGGTTCCATCCCTAATCCCCTTTACTATCGATTTCGTCCAAACACCAGTGGAATAAATTCAATCCGGTTTTCTGTGTTTTCTTTCCTCTCTCCCCATCATCGCGAAGCTTTTAAACCTATTAACCAAAGTATTTTTTTTTTCGTGGTTCCTTCTCTATAGACCACAGTTTCCCGAACTTTTTGCTCCATCGTCCCCTTCTCTTCAGAAATTTTTTTTCTCTCACCGCCTTCCAACTCGAGCGTACCCATAGGATCCTACGTTATACCCGTAGCTTCTATCGCCCTCCTGGACAATTGCATCACACAACAGTGTGCGATGTTGCCCACATTGGGAAACGCTGTTCTAGACCTTAGTGATTGTTCCCCCCCCCCATACCTCTTCGTTGAGACAGAACGGCGGGCCGCGTTCTCTTTTTTGGCTATTTGCTATTTTTGCTTTTTTGGCTATTTTGACTATTTTATTCTCGCTCTCTTCCCCTCCCCTCCCAAGTAAGTCTTTTTCACGGGTTTTTGCCGAAAAAAAAAGTGAAAGCCTGACGCTGCTGTCACGTGACACTTCCGCGACCAATGAAAACTGGATTTTGGATCGTAACTGGTAAGTTCGAGAAAAAGTTGTCGAAAACGAGGCTTTCTTAGGTACTCGGGGTAGATAGACGCAAAAGACAAGTCTCCTCTCAGGACATGTGGGCCACCCACCACCTCTCATGACATCTCTTTCGAGGCCTCCTCTTTCCATCCAACATCGGTCAACACTGCTGAAGCAATCCACCAGTGGCGACCACCAGAAGACGATGCTCCTGGGGCCTCTGCCACACAAGACGGCCCACCTTGGGCTTTCATCGACGACGTCCTCCGGCTAACATCTCGTCGGACGAGCTTACAGTGAACCCGTCTTCCGTACATTTCCCAGAGCAGGGAGCCAGATATTAAGTTAAACTATATAGGTAGGTACATTGTTATTAAGTTTTAAAAATTTGTCTCTCAAAACAAATTTCAATCGTTGTACTCTTCATATTTGGCTCTGTTGACTAATGAGTTCGCCGACCACTGGGTTAGGGCAAGGTTACCAGATTTATCATTCAAATTTATTGCAAAAGCAGGTGAAAATGAATTGATTTAGTGCAGTGAATGCAAGGATTTTTCCATTTTTCGAGGTATAGAGTTTTCGAGAAGAGAGGCTTGACTGTAGATGAACAACCTCATATCGAGAATAGTTCTTGAAGTTATCAAAAAAAAAAAAAAAACAACAATAAGTTCTCAATTTCTTTTAAAATTCCATAACCCTTTGCTACAGTCCCGCTCGAGAAGCAACAAGAAATTTGCTAGTCAATTGTGTTAGTTCTTACAGGGGCATTGACGTGATAACTCGCCTAACTTGTTGCCTTTTATTTTGACAATTACGAGATATCTCGCCTTCCTAAAACCCTTTTATTTCGGTAATGACGAGACCAGATATATCTTTGTGGTTTTATTTATAGTCAAAATGCTTTCCACCCCCCCTAACCTGTCAGCTTAACTGCCAGTGGGCGGAGTTGGGTTTTTTCTTTATGGTTAGGAGGAGTAGGACGACGGTGCTTTCGTGCACCGTCGGAAATATGCGTGCAGTATAAATAATAGAAAAATATAGGGTCTTCCTTTATTTTTTAAGATAATATTATCGGTGTTGGAGGAAGCACTTATCAGCTTCATGAAATCGGGGAAAAATATTATATTGGGGAAAAAAAATGCCTCGAAGGGTTAAACAAACTGCAGGAGAAACGACCAAATTCAGAGTTTTATGGATTGTTATCTGCGTCACGGTATTACCACTGCCGTCAGAAATGTTAACAGTGATGTCGGAGACCAGGGTGCAATGTGTGCGCTCCAGCACCCACAGTATTTTGTAGCACCGGTCTGAGCAACCCCGGAATTAATTCAGAAATCAAAATCGTGATTATTGCCTCACATTGAGCTAGACCTGCCCATGTGTGTGACCTGTTTTACTGTCTCCAGAAGAATGCATCCATCTTATAGTGATTTACAAATGTATCAGTTGATGGGAGGAATGACAGTGAAGAGATTTGAGACAATGAAAAAATTGCATTCCGTACTGGGAAGAGAAAGCTGTAAGCAATGTAGCTTCACCCACGAAACTATTGAAATGAATCTGTTGCTAAAACTGTGGAGTTACCTACGTATTTCACAATCTCCATACGCACCATCAAGTCAAAGATAAAGTAGAGAGATAACAGATCCCTTTATACACAGAATGCACAAGAAATATATTCTCTCTCGCGAGATGTACACGGACCGTCAGATTCCAGTTCCGACCTTATTTCTCGAAGTCCATAAGATTCCGATGGAAGAACCTCCATCTTTGATCGTTCCTCATCAATCTTATCTCGTTTGTTCCGCAACCGTTCCAGAAAGAAAGGAGAGGGGGGAAAAAACACAATAAAATATAAATAAATAAATAAATAAATGCAATAATATACCACACGATGGGATAAAGTGGAAAAGCTACTAACATTAAATGCGGGATTCGTATGGGGCGTATCTCTCTCTCTCTCACAATGTCCCTTTCGAACACAATCCGGTTACATGTGTTCTAAAGCTAATGACGCGTGAGCACAGGACGATAATAAAACTCGTGGATGCAGAATAATCCTTTGTGTTCCAGACAGACACACACACACACACACACACACATATATGGTTCGTTTTTTTTTATTTCCTTTTTATCCCGTGTTCCAGGATAACTCACTCCAGTTTCCCTGAATCCCATTTGCCGTTTCAAAAAAAAAAAAAAGAAAGAAAATAACAAGGAAATATATAAGACCAGTGGAAAAGTACGTAGTAATAAAATGGATTATGCGGTTCAGTGCTCAGAAATTACTGCGGAATGGAAGCCCCCTTTTTTTTCTTTTGCTTTCGTTCGGACGTAGCGGAATGGCCTCCGTTCAAATAATACGTCGTTACTGAAGGATTATTCAGTACTTGACCCCGCTATCCGTGTGAAACATCCTAGGATTCTTACATTAGGAAGATTAGCTCTTAGCTCTAGTATAAGCAGTGGCGTATTTTACCGGAGGGACGGTGGGGGGGGGGGGTTTAGTGAGCTGTGGCCCAGGGCGGACAGTTCGGAGGAGCGGCAAATTTTAGGAATGAGTGGCTATAAGAAAATTTGTATATAACGGGAGAAGTGCCGCGGGAAGAAAAAATTTATAACCACGAATCCGCCTCTGCCCAGAGAGCTAGAGACCGGGTCAGTGAGTGGCCTAGAGAGTGCAAGCACGTGAGTGAGCAAAAGAGTGACCTAGAATAAGTGCAAGCATGCGAATGACTTGGAGCATGTGTAAAGGTGTAAATGATCAAAGAGTGACCTACACAGCAAGGAACCATGTCAGTGAGCAATCGAAAGGTGTAAATGATCAAAGAGTGACCCACACAGCAAGGAACCATGTCAGTGAGCAATCGAAAGGCGTAAATGATCAAAGAGTGACCCACACAGCAAGGAACCATGTCAGTGAGCAATCGAAAGCGTGACCCACATAGCAAGGGGTCATGTCAGTGAGCAATCTTGAAAGCGTGACCCACACAGCAAGGAACCATGTCAGTGAGCAATCGAAAGCGTTACCCACACAGCAAGGAACCATGTCAGTGAGCAATCGAAAGCGTGACCCACATAGCAAGGAACCATGTCAGTGAGCAATCGAAAGCGTGACCCACACAGCAAGGAACCATGTCAGTGTCCAATCGAAAGCGGCACCTAGAGCGTGTGCAAGCATGTGAGTGACTAAACAGTGTGCAAGCATGTGAGTGACTAAACAGTGTGCAAGCATGTGAGTGACTAAACAGTGTGCAAGCCTGTGAGTGACTAAACAGTGTGCAAGCATGTGAGTGACTAAAACAGTGTGCAAGCATATGAGTGACTAAAACAGTGTGCAGGCATGTGAATGACCAAAAGAGTGACTCAGAGAGTGTGTGAGCACGGGATTGACCAAAAGAGTGGCACAGAAACAGAAATGTACTTGCAGGGAGAGAGGGGTAGGCAAAGGGGTTTACCGCACAGGTTGGTGAATTTTGAGGAAAGAGTAGTCAAGAGAATTTTATTAGAATGGGAGAACTGTGCGGCAAAATTCGTGCAGCCCGCAGACGGCAAAAACCCACAAGGTGCCCCTCTGTAGACACTAGGGTGTGTCCCTTAAAGTTAGCTCAAGTGTAAAGCTTAGCCCCTGGAAGTTGGCTTTCTCGCAATCACAAGATTAGAGGTGACTGGTGGGACGGATAGCTGTAGCTTCTCTTAGTAGGTATTTGCTGATGGTAGGTTCTCATGATGAATTTCATGTCATCGGATTTATTTCCGAAACAGCCAAGGAACGACACCACCCTGACGTATCAGCTCTATACTGCCGGTATATTGAAAACACATCTTATATTTACCACGGGTTTAAGTTATTTCACAAATACGGAATTATTTATGTAACACCCTGTACATACCGTAACATAACGATTCCCCCCCCCCCCCCGTCAGTGGTTGGTTATCACGATATTGACGCCAGAACCTTCCCGTGACATTCATGAAGAGTAATGGCGAGTAATGGAAAATACAATTTCAAGAGTATAGGGGATGGGTGGGAAAGCAAAGCACACACAGTCGTAGTGGCTCCGCGAAATGACAAATGTTTGTACCTGCCCCCGTTGCGCTGATGACAATACCAGATAGGGCTGGGCTCACATGAAGGCCGCACATTAATCTACGAGTGTACTCCGGGTTCTGGGCAGTCATCTATCACTTTGACTTGTTTACGAGTGTCTCGGAAGTTTCGAACGAAGCACACAAAAAAACAGAGGAAAAGTAATTCAATTTGAATATACTATATTTGGTTTTTATATTTCATATCGAGCCATTGCTTTGTAAGTATTATTACATTGTGATGATTATAAAATATACTTTTTGGAAGTTTTTCTTTTAGTTTTGATGTAACTGTGATTTACGCAATCTGAGTCATTATTCTGCGTTAATATTCTAACTAATAGCCAAATAATTGCCGGAAAATAATTTATTCACTTTCTGAATCAATATTCTAATTAGTAATTGCCGATGTTCATTTTCTGTCTCAATATTCTAATACAGGGGGCAATATCGCCCTCTGGTGGGTGATGGAAAGGTTGAGGACGGCGATAGAGGCTACGGGTATGACACGGGATGCTATGGGTTTGATTGAGTTTTGGGGGCGATGAGAGAAAATATTTCTCTGAAGTTCTAATTAATACCCAGTAATTGCCGATGTTTATTTTCTGAATCAATATTCTAATTGATATCCAAATACGTGCAGAAAAATAATTTCTGATGAAAATTCTACTCTCTCAACATCCCGTATAAGATCAGAATTTCTTGTATTCACCGAATACAGTACAAAATTGCCTGGAATTGATTCTAAACTTTGTTTGTCACGTGGTGATGAAAGTAATGCATTTTTTTTTGTTTGGAAAAAAAATTTAGCTGAATTTTTATTTTGGAAAAAATTTAAAAGTGGAAAAAATATCCTAAAAATGCCAAAAAAAATATCCTAAAAATGCCAAAAAAAATATCCTAAAAATGCCAAAAAAAATATCCTAAAAATGCCCTAAAACACTTACGCGCGCCCACTTACAAAGAAATCGCTTACGGTTAAATATCGGTTAACAAGATGATTCACGTGCTTTCATGATCCAGAACCATTGGAAAAACGTTGTAGCCAAAATGTTCGCTTCGTTCGGTACATACATTTTTTTATACAGTCGAATCTCGTTATAACGAATTCCAACAGACCGGAGAAATTACTTCGCTACAACGAAATTTAGTTACAAAGGAATTCCAGGTTTTTGCATTGTTTCTATGCAAACTTATCTGAGGGATTAGAAAAGTGTTCTTTGAACTGAGATTTTCGCTGCAACGGTATTCGTTAAAACGGGATTCGACTGTATTATACTGTATATTCTTAATCTTTAAGATGTTCGTCTACACCGTGAAGGTTGCTGTCACGGTCCCAGGTTAGAACCCGGGGGAGGATATAGATAAGATGATTTTCCTAACGAGTTTGACGCGACCACCGATAGACGGCGCCTTCATTTTCCAACCCATCTCGTTAATGGCAGTAAATTGCAATATAGCGATATGGCCAGAGTTGGTGTTTGTCGAAATAGCTTATAACGTTCTCAATGTGCGTTACCCCGCTTAGTACGACCTATTTTCGTGGTTAAAACTTTCACTGGACCCTGATAGACTGCTTTCTTCTGTTTTTTTTTTGTCTCGAGATTATCCTCAGGTCCGTGATTATGAACTAATTTCCGAATTGTAAATTTCTTGTACCATTTTCATCGGCGTGTGTGGTTTTAACATTTTTTAATACACTTTTCTATATATTTTCAAAGTATTTCCTATACTTTATTTCTATTTCCACAGCCAATCATTATAATATATCATTGAAATACTATATTCACTGTGTGTGAGCAAATTTTTAGTCACTTTTCGTAGCTTTATAATATCGTAGCTTTCAATTACTTTTCCTTTTTTTCCATTAATTACAAATGTATTTTCTTAATGCCTATTTTATTCACTTTTAGTGACTTATATACGTTTGTATAGTATGGCAGTTATAGTACGTAGTTTCCATTCTACGTGTCCTATCTTCAAGCTTGTTCCAACAATGCATTGCGATTTAACAGGCGACGATGTGCGAGAACATCGTCTTCGAACTTATTTTATCAATAAATTTTTAAGAACTGGCTAAAATACAGAAGAATTTTCCCCGTTATTTTTTTGCTCTTTTTTTTCAATTTTGAAACTTGTTTAAATCCGAGGCCATAGTCGTGTCCAGTCTGACTAAATGCGTTCCAAGTTTGGTCATGCGTGAGTAGTGTGGCCGCTCCACCATTGACAATGATCGTCAATTGTTGGAGGCTGGATTGTATCGGAAGGATGGCTGAAGAGAACGACAAAGAAATACTATATACCTAGGCGCAAGTGTAAAAGGAGAGGAAACGACTTCATTCCCGATCTTTCAATCTGTCCGGCTACACATTCATCGAAGAACGCAGTCATAACACGCGTTGGTCATGGAGAGTGTTCTGGAAGAAAAGCAAATATTCTTTAAGAAATATTGGGCCAGTGTGCAGCCAACCTTCGTCGCTGTTGCTTCATTTCAACGTGAGGAGGGGGGAAGAAACACTGCAAATATTTGGGAATGACTATTGGACGAAGCTGGCAATGAATGCGGCCCTAGCTTTGGCCAGAGCTTGACAAATCCCAGGCACCAGGTTGCCATGGTGAGTAAAAAATTGGATTTGGCACCTAACATATTTGAGTATGATACCTAATTGAAGTCGAAGAACAGCACACAGGTTATCGGAAATTATGCCAGTGTGTCGGCTAGCATGTAAAGGAGTCCCTAACTCCTGAACAAGTAAATAAATACAGTCAAACCTCATTAGTGTGTCACACGGTTAACACGTCACTCCGCTTACCGGGTCACTTTTTGGAAGTCCCAATTGTCCTCAAGCAGGAATTGACACAGCTATGGCTTACTCCGTTTAACGAGTCACTCCGCTTACTAAGTCATATTTTTGCTCTCCCAAGAGTGACTCATTAACGAGGTTTGACTGTACACTATTTGAGATCAGTTTTGTCGGGAAGAAAATTGCCTAGCGCCTAAACATTTTTTTTTTTCGATTTGTGAAGCCCTGGCTTCAGCAATAGATTGCAGCAGGCTTCAAACCAGTTCAACCTGCTTCAAAAGTTTCTTACACTTTTTTCACCTTCGAACTTGTTTGGGCAATAAATTCAGAACCGATATGTGATGAAGTGTTGCAAGGAAAAAAAAAATCCGGAAAACGTCCAATTAACTTCAACCAAAAGTTTTAAATGAGACTTCCTCAAGGAGTATCGGATGCTTGAAATACTGTACAGGAATTAGAAAGGAGTTTCGATGGGAAGACGGATTCTGAGAAACGTTCTGAGAAAAAAAAGAAGAAATCAACGAGTTTCTCTTATTTCTCAGCTTTATTTTTTTATAAATATAAATTTTTTTATCCTCTCTCTTTCAAATACATACACACACGGGCATCTTCTAATTCCTTCAGGATAAGTTTTTAAAATCTCTTCGAAGTTCGTTTTCTTTCGATTTCCAAGTCATTTGGGATGATGGCGGATGGTGTTGAGGAAGCAGCAGCAGAATATCCTCCAGGAATCCGGGAAAAAAAGGAAAAAAAAAATTGTCTCTTTTTTTTTTAACTCTCTTCCTTTTAACAGAAAGAAACCGAAGCGAAGTTTTTATCGTTTTTCTTGATCCTTTTCATTTGACAGCTGCAGCATCTTTTCTTCTCCTCATTCCCGTTTTGTCTGGTCCCTCGTTTTTTGCCTTATTTTTATTTCTCCTTATACGAAGTTTTCGATTGAGCCCTGGAGTTGGGAACGAACAAAAAGAGAGTCGAATAAAGAAAGAAAACGGGAAAAAAATGTATTAAGAAAGCACAACAAAAAAAATCGATCGAAAACCAGAGAGATTCCGGGAATCGAATTTCCATCCTCCTTTGCACCAACAAAGAATAAGATATATTTTCTGGAGTCTCTCGTGGGGAAAATAATCCCCGCGAAATGCAAACGTGAAACGCTCGGGCGTTTGGAAGATGCAATAAACAGAAACACGAAACATCCGAAAAGGTCTATGCAAATTTGTTTTTATTTTCAATTTCTCTAGACATTCTTTTCTTAATACTTTTTTTCCTCCCAACATGAGAAACTTGAAACTTGACGCAAGATCTAACCTTAAACAAATAAAACAAATATCAGGAGAAAAGTGGAATAAACAATTGAACTCCTTGAAGCATATCTTTGAAAGAAATGATGGGCAAATAATTGTTTCATTTCTTGGAAAAAAAGTATTTATTTTAGATAATCCCTTGGAAATACTCTTTTGAAGAAGTTTGTTTCGATCGTCTACCATATATTCTCCATATTTGGTGAGTCTGAGAAGATAAGCGAATAATATTTGTTTTTTTTTTGGCTCGTGGTGGTTTATTGGGTGAAAGATGATATAGAATTACGTTTAGTTCAACCAGAAGAAAACTAGAAGTAAATGCATCCAAAGATGGAATGTGTTTTAGGGGCTCAATTCTCTTGATATATTGAATGGTTGAAAATGGCGTACTTACTTTTTTTTTTTTTTTTTTTTGGTTGTTATTGCGGCTTTTTTGTAGTATTAAGGTAATGTAATATGAAATTTTGCAGTTTATTGATGGAAGCGAGTTATTATTGCGAATTCAATATTTAGATTTCCTGTGATTTTTATTTTTTCTTTTTTTTATAAAACTTTTTAGTGGGTTTCAAAAATCAAAATTTGAACCCTCTTTTAAAATGCATATACTTACTTATCATTTTACATATGAGCTTCATGATTAGATTATGTTTCTAACAATAAAGCTGAAGATACTGTGGTAACCCTATTTATGAAATATGTACTACTGTTTTGCACCAACAAAGGTGACTTTGCACCAATGCTGCAAAAAAGATTCAGCGTTGCCTACCGGCTATTGTAATGGATATTTCCAAAGAGTTTTTTTAATTGTTTGCTGAACATATTTGTGCTGCTAAATTTCTGCAGGAACTTTTGAGGACAAAAACCGATTTTCAGTCGCGAAGTGACGAATGTATCAGTAAATGAAATATGAGTTCACCAATAATGTCTCGTGTCCGACAGAATCGAAACTGTTTGGAAGCATTCATTACACTAACCGCTAGGTGACTTTTTCGAAATTTTTACAGTGACTACTGTAGGTGCAAAGTAGCTTCGGATTACTGTACATAATTCGCTAGAAGAACGTTATCACTCACAATAATTAAAGAAGATTAGAATGAAATGTGTAGTGTGGTCTCTCTTCCATTGGCAGTGATCGTCATATGTTGGAGGCTGGAATATATCGGAAGGCTGGCTGAAGGAAATGACCAGGACCCGTTCTAGCCCTCGGCCCAAGTCAAAGAAAACGCCTTCCTTCTCAATCTTTCATTGTGTCTGGCCACATATTGGTCGAAGAACGCCAACAGTCACAACACGCGCTGGCCATAGATCAAGGGTTCTTTACTTATGGATCGCTACCCAAACTTGGGCCATGGGGCTACAAACATGGTTCGTTCAGATCCAGTTGTATAGAGGAATTCTTGAGCTATGTGTCATGACCCAAACTTGATTCGCTGAGGCTTTCGAGAGAGGTTGTCCAAATACACTTGCAGCCAGGGATTCTTTGGCAGTAGGTCACGATCCCAATTTGATTCGCAAGGGGGCTTCCTCGATGAGTCGTTCATATCCACTTACAGCCAGAGAATCTTGAGTTATGCGTCACGGCCCGAACTATTAGACTCGCAGGGGCTTCCTAGATGAGTCGTAACACTCCAAGTAATAAGTATACTTATTGGTTGACTGGCTTCACTAATTTCGAAAAACAAACAGTCCGGTGGTCGGAAGCCCATTCTGTTGTTGATTTTGCGTCACGGCAGAAAAAGGTCGAGAACCACTGCCTTAGAGTAAAGCCAAATTGAGGGTGTAGTCGGCCTATATCGTTGGTGCTTCATTGCAACGTGGGTGGTGCGTGCAGACAAACACTAGAAGCAAATATTTGCGAATGTCTAATGATCCAGACTGGAGTGTGAAACTATCTATCGATTGCAGGCTTCACACCCAGTTGAACCAGCTTCAAAATTTTCTTTCACTTTCAAACTTCTTTTGGCAATAAATTTAAAACTAATATAAGATGATACATTGAAAAAATAAAAAACATGGAAAAAAAACGCCAATTAGCTTCAACAAAGAGTTTTAAATGAGAGTTTCTCGAAGAGAATCGGATACTTGAAATACTATATAGGAATTAAAAAGAAGTTTGGATGGGAAGACGAATTCTTAGAAATGTTCAGAAAAAAAAAAGTTCAATATGGTTTTAACAGTTTCTCCTATTTTTCAGCATTTTTCCTTCTCTCTTTTTCAGATACATACATACACACACAGGCATCTTCTAATTCCTTGAGGATAAGTTTTTAAAATCTCTTCGAAGTTCGTTTTCTTTCGATTTCCAAGTCATTTGGGATGATGGCGGATGGTGTTGAGGAAGCAGCAGCAGAATATCCTCCAGGAATCCGGGAAAAAAACTTGCCTCTTTTTTTTTTAAATTTTTTTTTTTAACAGAAAGAAACCAAAGCGAAGTTTTTATCGTTTTTCTTGATCCTTTTCATTTGACAGCTGCAGCATCTTTTCTTCTCCTCATTCCCGTTTTGTCTGGTCCCTCTTTTTTTGCCTTATTTTTATTTCTCCTTATACGAAGTTTTCGATTGAGCCCTGGAGTTAGGAACGAACAAAAAGAGAGTCGAATAAAGAAAGAAAACGGGAAAAAAATGGTTTAAGAAAGCACAACAAAAAAAATCGATCGAAAACCAGAGAGATTCCGAGAATCGAATTTCCATCCTCCTTTGCACCAACAAAGAATAAGATATATTTTCTGGAGTCTCTCGTGGGGAAAATAATCCCCGCGAAATGCAAACGCGGAACGCTCGAGCGTTTGGAAGATGCAATAAACAGAAACACGAAACATCCGAAAAGGTCTATGCAAATTTGTTTTTATTTTCAATTTCTCTAGACATTCTTTTCTTAATACTTTTTCTCCTCCCAACATGAGAAACTTGAAACTTGACGCAAGATCTAACCTTAAACAAATAAAAGAAATATCAGGAGAAAAAAGGGAACTCCTCGAAGCATATCTTTGAAAGAAATGATGGGCAAATAATTGTTTGATTTCTTGGAAAAAAAGTATTTATTTTCGATAATCCCTTGGAAATACTCTTTTGAAGAAGTTTGTTTCGATCGTCTACCATATATTCTCCATATTTGGTGAGTCTGAGAAGATAAGCGAATAATACTTGTTTTCTGCTTTGGCTCGTGGTGGTTTATTGGGTGAAAGATGATATAGAATTATGTTTAGTTCAACCGGGAGAAAGTGCATCTGAAGATGGAATGTGTTTTAGGGGCTTGATATCTCTTGATATATTGAATGGTTGAAAGTGGCTTATCTTTTTTGTTTCAGTTTTTGGTTGTTATTGCGGCTTTTTTTGTAGTATTAAGGTAATATAATATGAAATTTTGCAGTTTATGGATGAAAGCGAATTATCATTCCGTATTCAATATTTAGATCTCCTGGGATTTTTATTTTTCTGTTTTATTTAAACTTATTAGTGGGTTTCAAAAAATAAAAATTTGAACCATCTTTTAAAATGCAAATACTTACTTATCGTTTTACATATGAGCTTCATGATTGTATCATGTTTCCAACAACAAAGCTGAGGATACTGTGGTAACCCTATTTATGAAATACGCACTACTATTTTGAACTAGCAGGGACGACTTTGCGCCAGTGATGGAAGAAAAAACTTTCAAAGATGTCTATCGGCTATTATGATAATGTATATTTCCATACAGTTTTCTTAATCGCTTTCTAAGCATACTTTTGCTGCTAAATTTCAGCTGGAACTTTTGACATGAAAAACTAATTTTCAGTCGCCAATTGACGAATGCATCAGTAAATGAAACATGAGTTCAGCAATAATGTCTCATGTCCGACAGAATCGAAACTGTTTGGAAGCATTCATTACAATAGCCGCCAAGTGACCTTTTCGAAATTATTGCAGTGACTACTGTAGGTGCAAAGTAGCTTTGGATTACTGTACATTAGTTTGCTAGAAGAACGTGATCACACACAATGATTAGAGAAGATTCTAATGAAATGTGTAGTTTGGTCTCTCTACCATTGGCAATGATCGGCATATGTTTGAGGCTGGAAGGTATCGGAAGGTTTTTTTTTTTTCTAGCCGAGCAAAACTCAGGTCTATCGCTATGGGCAATTTACTACCTAGTGAATTGTGCCGGAATTGTAAGTGCGTGTACCTAACAGTCTGAGTGCGTATCTAGTGTTGTGTATGATTTTTCAGTGCTGCCATCTATATCTCAGAAGTGAAGTGAGTGATGTGTAGTGACTGAATATTTGTACTGTTTGTAGGCCTGTTGCTCTCTGTGGCGAGACTTTTTAAAGGGGAAATCGGCTCGCATTTGCGCCTTGAAGTTGGGAACTACAGAAAACCAACTTCAGCCGACCACCACTGTGGTGACGGCGGGGCTCGAACCCGGGACCCCGCGATGCGAGTCCGTCACTATGACCACTCGACCACCACAGCGGCAGTATCGGAAGGCTGGCCGAAGAATACGACCAGGAACCCTTCTAACCCTCGGCTGAAGTCAAAGAAAACGCCTTCCTTCCCGATGTTTCAATCTGTCTGGCCTCATATTGGTCGAAGAACGCCAACAGTCACAACACGCGTTGCACATAGATCAACGGTTCTTCACCAAGGAATCGCTACCCAAACCCAGGCCACGGGGCTACAAATATGTTTCAATCAGATCCACTTGCATCCAGGAATACTTGAGCTATGTGTAATGACCCAAACTTGATTCGCAGAGGCTATCGAGAGTGGTTGTTTAAATCCACTTGCAGCCAGGCATTCTTTATTAACAGGTCACGATCCCAATTTGATTCGCAAGGGAGTTTCGGCGATGAATCGCTCATATGCACTTACAGCCAGAGAATCTTGAGTCATGCTTTACCGCCCGAACTTGACTCGCAGGGGATTCCTAGATGAGTCGTAAAACTCCATTTATGGTCCTGTAATAAATGTACTTATTGGTTCACTGAATCCACTAATTTCGAAAAACAAACAGTCCGATGGTCGGAAGCTCATTCTGTTGTTGATTTTTGGTCACTGCAGAAAAAGTTCAAGAACTATGCCATAGAGTAATGCCAAATTCGGCAAAAACCCTTGGAATAGGTTGTAGACAGCGTATAACGTTGGTGCTTCATTGCAACGTGGGTGGCGGAGACAAACACTAGAAGCAAACATTTGCGAATGTCTAATGATCCAGACTGGACTGTGAAACTATCTACTGATTGCAGGCTTCACTCCCATTTAATTCACTTTCACACTTCTTTTGGCAATAAATTCAGAACTAATATAAGAAGATATGTTGAAAGGAAAAAAAAAATTAAAAACACAGAAAAACACCAATTAGCTTCAACAAAGAGTTTCAAATGAGAGTTTCTCGAGGAGAATCGGATACCTGAAATACTATATAGGAATTAAAAAAGAGTTTGGGTGGGAAGACGAATTCTAGGAAATGTTCTGAAAAAAAAAAAGTTCAATAGGTTTTAACAGTTTCTCCCATTTCTCAGCATTTTCCCCCCTTTCTTTCTTTCTTTTTCAAATACATACACACACAGGCATCTTCTAATTCCTTCAGGATAAGTTTTTAAAATCTCTTCGTAGTTCATTTTCTTTCGATTTCCAAGTCATTTGGGAAGATGGCGGATGTTGTTGAGGAAGCAGCAGCAGAATATCCTCCAGGAATCCGGGAAAAAAAAGGGAAAAAACTTGCCTCTTTTTTTTTAACTCTCTTCCTTTTAACAGAAAGAAACCAAAGCGAAGTTTTTATCGTTTTTCTTGATCCTTTTCATTTGACAGCTGCAGCATCTTTTCTTCTTCTCCTCATTCCCGTTTTGTCTGGTCCCTCTTTTTTTGCCTTATTTTTATTTCTCCTTATACGAAGTTTTCGATTGATCCCTGGAGTTGGGAATGAACAAAAAGAGAGTCGAATAAAGAAAGAAAACTGGAAAAAAATGTATTAAGAAAGCACAACAAAAAAAATCGATCGAAAACCAGAGAGATTCCGGGAATCGAATTTCCATCCTCCTCTGCACCAACAAAGAATAAGATATATTTTCTGGAGTCTCTCGTGGGGAAAATAATCCCCGCGAAATGCAAACGCGGAACGCTCGAGCGTTTGGAAGATGCAATAAACAGAAACACGAAACATCCGAAAAGGTCTATGCAAATTTGTTTTTATTTTCAATTTCTCTAGACATTCTTTTCTTAATACTTTTTTTCCTCCCAACATGAGAAACTTGAAACTTGACGCAAGATCTAACCTTAAACAAATGAAAGAAATATCTGGAGAAAAAAGGGAACTCCTCGAAGCATATCTTTGAAAGAAATGATGGGCAAATAATTGTTTCATTTCTTGGAAAAAAAGTATTTATTTTAGATAATCCCTTTTGGAAATACTCTTTTGAAGAAGTTTGTTTCGATCGTCTACCATATATTCTCCATATTTGGTGAGTCTGAGAAGATAAGCGAATAATACTTGTTTTCTTCTTTGGCTCGTGGTGGTTTATTGGGTGAAGGATGATATAGAATTACGTTTAGTTCAACCAGGAGAAGACTAGAAGAAAGTGCATCTGAAGATGGAATGTGTTTTAGAGGCTTGATATCTCTTGATATATTGAATGGTTGAAAGTGGCTTATCTTTTTTTTTTTTTTTTGGTTGCTATTGCGGCTTTTTTGTAGTATTAAGGTAATATAATATGAAATTTTGCAGTTTATGGATGAAAGCGAATTATTATTCCGTATTCAATATTTAGATCTCCTGGGATTTTTATTTTTTCTGTTTTATTTAAACTTATTAGTGGGTTTCAAAAAATAAAAATTTGAACCATCTTTTGAAATGCAAATACTTACTTATCGTTTTACAGATGAGCTTCATGATTGTATCATGTTTCCAACAACAAAGCTGAGGATACTGTGGTAAACCTATTTATGAAATGCGCACTACTATTTTGAACTAGCAGGGACGACTTTGCGCCAGTGATGAAAGAAAAAAGTTTCAAAGATGCCTATCGGCTATTCTGATAATGTATATTTCCATACAGTTTTCTTAATCGCTTTCTAAGCATACTTTTGCTGCTAAATTTCAGCTGGAACTTTTGACATGAAAAACAAATTTTCAGTCGCAAATTGACGAATGCATCAGTAAATGACATATGAGTTCATCAATAATGTCTCATGTCCGACAGAATCGAAACCGTTTGGAAGCATTCATTACAATTGCCGCCAAGTGACCTTTTCGAAATTCTTGCAGTGACTACTGTAGATGCAAAGTAGCTTTGGATTACTGTACATTCGTTTGCTAGAAGAACGTGATCACACACAATAATTAAAGAAAATTAGAATGAAATGTGTAGTGTGGTCTCTATACCATTCGCAATGATCGTCAAATGTTGGAGGCTGGAATGAATCGGAAGGTTGGTCGAACAAAATGACCAGGACTCCTTCAAGCCCTCGGCGCAAGTCAAAGAAAACGCCTTCCTTCGCGATCTTTCAATCTGTCTGGCCACACGTTGGTCGAAGAATGGCAACAGTCACAGCATGCATTGGCCGAAGATAAAGAATCCTTTACCTATGGATCGTGACCCAAACTTGGGTCATGGGGGCTACCAAGATGGGTCGTTCAGATCCACTTGCATCCAGGAATTCTTGAGCTATGTGTCATGACTCAAACTTGATTCGCAGAGGATTTCGAGAAAGGCGGTTCAAATCCACTTGCAGCCAGGGATTCTTAAGAGTAGGTCACGATCCCAATTTGATTCGCAAGGGGGCTTCCGCGATAAGTCCTTCATATGCACTTACAGCCAGAGAATCTTGAGTCATGCTTTACCGCCCGAACTTGACTCGCAAGGGATTCCTAGATGAGTCGTAAAACTCAATTTATGGCCATTGGTTCAGTGGTTTCACTAATTTCGAAAAACAAACAGTCCGGTGGTCGGAAGCTAATTCTGTTGTTGGTTTTGGGTCATAGCAGAAAAAGATCAAGAACCACTGCTTTAGAGTTAAGCCAAATTCAGGGTGTAGTCGGCCTATATCTTTGGTGCTTCATTGCCACGTGGGTGGTGGAGACAAACAGTAGAAGCAAATATTTGCGAATGTCTAATGATCCAAACTGCACTGTGAAACTATGTATCGATTGCAGGCTTCACACCCAGGTGAACCAGCTTCAAAATTTTCTTTCACTTTCAAATTTCTTTTGGCAATAAATTCAGAACTAATATAAGATTATATGTTGCAAGGAAAAAATAAAAAATAAAAAACATAGGAATAACTCCAATTAGCTTCAACAAAGAGTTTTGATTGAGAGTGTCTCGAGGAGAATCGGATACTTGAAATACTATACAGGAATTAAAAAAGAGTTTGGGTGGGAAGACGAATTCTAGGAAATGTTCCGAAAAAAAAAAAGTTCAATATGGTTTTAACAGTTTCGCCCATTTCTCAGCATTTTCCCCCTTTCTTTCTTTCTTTTTCAAATACATACACACACGGGCATCTTCTAATTCCTTGAGGATAAGTTTTTAAAATCTCTTCGAAGTTCGTTTTCTTTCGATTTCCAAGTCATTTGGGATGATGGCGGATGGTGTTGAGGAAGCAGCAGCAGAATATCCGCCAGGAATCCGGGAAAAAAAAGGAAAAAAAAATTGTCTCTTTTTTTTTTTAAACTCTCTTCCTTTTAAAAGAAAGAAACCAAAGCGAAGTTTTTATCGTTTTTCTTGATCCTTTTCATTTGACAGCTGCAGCATCTTTTCTTCTTCTCCTCATTCCCGTTTTGTCTGGTCCCTCTTTTTTTGCCTTATTTTTATTTCTCCTTATACGAAGTTTTCGATTGAGCCCTGGAGTTAGGAACGAACAAAAAGAGAGTCGAATAAAGAAAGAAAACGGGAAAAAAATGTATTAAGAAAGCACAACAAAAAAAATCGATCGAAAACCAGAGTGATTCCGGGAATCGAATTTCCATCCTCCTTTGCACCAACAAAGAATAAGATATATTTTCTGGAGTCTCTCGTGGGGAAAATAATCCCCGCGAAATGCAAACGTGAAACGCTCGGGCGTTTGGAAGATGCAATAAACAGAAACACGAAACATCCGAAAAGGTCTATGCAAATTTGTTTTTATTTTCAATTTCTCTAGACATTCTTTTCTTAATACTTTTTCTCCTCCCAACATGAGAAACTTGAAACTTGACGCAAGATCTAACCTTAAACAAATAAAAGAAATATCAGGAGAAAAGTGGAATAAAAAAGGGAGTTCCTCGAAGCATATCTTTGAAAGAAATGATGGGCAAATAATTGTTTCATTTCTTGGAAAAAAAGTATTTATTTTAGATAATCCCTTTTGGAAATACTCTTTTGAAGAAGTTTGTTTCGATCGTCTACCATATATTCTCCATATTTGGTGAGTCTGAGAAGAAAAGCGAATAATACTTGTTTTCTTCTTTGGCTCGTGGTGGTTTATTGGGTGAAAGATGATATAGAATTACGTTTAGTTCAACCAGAAGAAAACTAGAAGTAAATGCATCCAAAGATGGAATGTGTTTTAGGGGTTGATATCTCTTGATATATTGAATGGTTGAAAGTGACTTATCTTTCATATTTGAGTTTTTGGTTGTTATTGCGGCTTTCTTTATAGTATTAAGGTAATATAATATGAAATTTTGCATTTTATAGATGGAGGCGAGTTATTATTCCGTACTCAATATTTAGATCTCCTGGGATTTTTATGTTGTCTGTTTGTTTTTAAACATTTTAGCGGGTTTTAAAAAATTTGAACCTCTTTTAAGATACATACACTTACTTATCATTTTACATATGAGCTTCCTGATTATATCATGTTTCTAACAATAAAGCTGAGGATACTGTGGTAACCCTATTTATGAAATACGCACTACTATTTTGAACTAGCAGGGACGACTTTGCGTCAGTGATGGAAGAAAAAAGTTTCAAAGATGTCTATCGGCTATTCTGATAATGTATATTTCCATACAGTTTTCTTAATCGCTTTCTAAGCATACTTTTGCTGCTAAATTTCAGCTGGAACTTTTGACATGAAAAACTAATTTTCAGTCGCCAATTGACGAATGCATCAGTAAATGAAACATGAGTTCAGCAATAATGTCTCATGTCCGACAGAATCGAAACTGTTTGGAAGCATTCATTACAATAGCCGCCAAGTGACCTTTTCGAAATTATTGCAGTGACTACTGTAGGTGCAAAGTAGCTTTGGATTACTGTACATTAGTTTGCTAGAAGAACGTGATCACACAGAATAATTAAAGAAAATTAGAATGAAATGTGTAGTGTGGTCTCTATACCATTCGCAATGATCGTCAAATGTTGGAGGCTGGAATGAATCGGAAGGTTGGTCGAACAAAATGACCAGGACTCCTTCAAGCCCTCGGCGCAAGTCAAAGAAAACGCCTTCCTTCGCGATCTTTCAATCTGTCTGGCCACACGTTGGTCGAAGAATGGCAACAGTCACAGCATGCATTGGCCGAAGATAAAGAATCCTTTACCTATGGATCGTGACCCAAACTTGGGTCATGGGGGCTACCAAGATGGGTCGTTCAGATCCACTTGCATCCAGGAATTCTTGAGCTATGTGTCATGACTCAAACTTGATTCGCAGAGGATTTCGAGAAAGGCGGTTCAAATCCACTTGCAGCCAGGGATTCTTAAGAGTAGGTCACGATCCCAATTTGATTCGCAAGGGGGCTTCCGCGATAAGTCCTTCATATGCACTTACAGCCAGAGAATCTTGAGTCATGCTTTACCGCCCGAACTTGACTCGCAAGGGATTCCTAGATGAGTCGTAAAACTCAATTTATGGCCATTGGTTCAGTGGTTTCACTAATTTCGAAAAACAAACATTCCGGTGGTCGGAAGCTAATTCTGTTGTTGATTTTGGGTCATAGCAGAAAAAGATCAAGAACCACTGCCTTAGAGTTAAGCCAAATTCAGGGTGTAGTCGGCCTATATCTTTGGTGCTTCATTGCAACGTGGGTGGTGGAGACAAACAGTAGAAGCAAATATTTGCGAATGTCTAATGATCCAAACTGCACTGTGAAACTATGTATCGATTGCAGGCTTCACACCCAGTTGAACCAGCTTCAAAATTTTCTTTCACTTTCAAATTTCTTTTGGCAATAAATTCAGAACTAATATAAGATTATATGTTGCAAGGAAAAAATAAAAAATAAAAAACATAGGAATAACTCCAATTAGCTTCAACAAAGAGTTTTGATTGAGAGTGTCTCGAGGAGAATCGGATACTTGAAATACTATACAGGAATTAAAAAAGAGTTTGGGTGGGAAGACGAATTCTAGGAAATGTTCCGAAAAAAAAAAAGTTCAATATGGTTTTAACAGTTTCGCCCATTTCTTAGCATTTTCCCCCTTTCTTTCTTTCTTTTTCAAATACATACACACACGGGCATCTTCTAATTCCTTGAGGATAAGTTTTTAAAATCTCTTCGAAGTTCGTTTTCTTTCGATTTCCAAGTCATTTGGGATGATGGCGGATGGTGTTGAGGAAGCAGCAGCAGAATATCCGCCAGGAATCCGGGAAAAAAAAGGAAAAAAAAATTGTCTCTTTTTTTTTTAAACTCTCTTCCTTTTAAAAGAAAGAAACCAAAGCGAAGTTTTTATCGTTTTTCTTGATCCTTTTTATTTGACAGCTGCAGCATCTTTTCTGCTCCTCATTCCCGTTTTATCTGGTCCCTCTTCTTTTGCCTTATTTTTATTTCTCCTTATACGAAGTTTTCGATTGAGCCCTGGAGTTAGGAACGAACAAAAAGAGAGCCGAATAAAGAAAGAAAACGGGAAAAAAATGTATTAAGAAAGCACAACAAAAAAAATCGATCGAAAACCAGAGAGATTCCGGGAATCGAATTTCCATCCTCCTTTGCACCAACAAAGAATAAGATATATTTTCTGGAGTCTCTCGTGGGGAAAATAATCCCCGCGAAATGCAAACGTGAAACGCTCGGGCGTTTGGAAGATGCAATAAACAGAAACACGAAACATCCGAAAAGGTCTATGCAAATTTGCTTTTATTTTCAATTTCTCTAGACATTCTTTTCTTAATACTTTTTTTTCCTCCCAACATGAGAAACTTGAAACTTGACGCAAGATCTAACCTTAAACAAATGAAAGAAATATCAGGAGAAAAGTGGAATAAAAAAGGGAGTTCCTCGAAGCATATCTTTGAAAGAAATGATGGACAAATAATTGTTTCATTTCTTGGAAAAAAAGTATTTATTTTAGATAATCCCTTGGAAATACTCTTTTGAAGAAGTTTGTTTCGATCGTCTACCATATATTCTCCATATTTGGTGAGTCTGAGAAGATAAGCGAATAATACTTGTTTTCTTCTTTGGCTCGTGGTGGTTTATTGGGTGAAAGATGATATAGAATTACGTTTAGTTCAACCAGAAGAAAACTAGAAGTAAATGCATCCAAAGATGGAATGTGTTTTAGGGGTTGATATCTCTTGATATATTGAATGGTTGAAAGTGACTTATCTTTCATATTTGAGTTTTTGGTTGTTATTGCGGCTTTCTTTATTGTATTAAGGTAATATAATATGAAATTTTGCATTTTATAGATGGAGGCGAGTTATTATTCCGTACTCAATATTTAGATCTCCTGGGATTTTTATGTTGTCTGTTTGTTTTTAAACATTTTAGCGGGTTTTAAAAAATTTGAACCTCTTTTAAGATACATACAATTACTTATCATTTTACATATGAGCTTCCTGATTATATCATGTTTCTAACAATAAAGCTGAGGATACTGTGGTAACCCTATTTATGAAATACGCACTACTGTTTTGCACCAACATGGGTGACTATGCACCAATGCTGAAAAAAATATTCAACGTTGCCTACCGGATATTTTAATGAATATTTCCTAACAGTTTTTTTAATCTTTTGCTGAACATATTTGTGCTGCAAAATTTCAGCAGGAACTTTTGAGGACAAAGACCGATTTTCAGTCGCGAAGTGACGAATGTATCAGTAAATGAAATATGAGTTCACCAATAATGTCTCGTGTCCGACAGAATCGAAACTGTTTGGAAGCATTCATTACAATAACCGCTAGGTGACTTTTTCGAAATTTTTACAGTGACTACTGTAGGCGCAAAGTAGCTTCGGATTACTGTACATTAATTTGCTAGAAGAACATTATCACTCACAATAATTAAAGGAGATTAGAATGAAATGTGTAGTGTGGTCTCTCTACCATTGGCAGTGATCGTCATATGTTGGAGGCTGGAATATATCGGAAGGCTGGCTGAAGGAAATGACCAGGAGCCGTTCTAGCCCTCGGCCCAAGTCAAAGAAAACGCCTTCCCTCTCAATCTTTCAATCTGTCTGGCCACATATTGGTCGAAGAACGCCAACAATCACAACACGCGCTGGCCATAGATCAAGGGTTCTTTACTTATGGATCGCTACCCAAACTTGGGCCATGGGGCTACAAACATGGTTCGTTCAGATCCAGTTGTATAGAGGAATTCTTGAGCTATGTGTCATGACCCAAACTTGATTCGCTGAGGCTTTCGAGAGAGGTTGTCCAAATACACTTGCAGCCAGGGATTCTTTGGCCGTAGGTCACGATCCCAATTTGATTCGCAAGGGGGCTTCCTCGATGAGTCGTTCATATCCACTTACAGCCAGAGAATCTTGAGTTATGCGTCACGGCCCGAACTATTAGACTCGCAGGGGCTTCCTAGATGAGTCGTAACACTCCAAGTAATAAGTATACTTATTGGTTGACTGGCTTCTCTAATTTCGAAAAACAAACAGTCCGGTGGTCGGAAGCCCATTCTGTTGTTGATTTTGCGTCACGGCAGAAAAAGGTCGAGAACCACTGCCTTATAGTAAAGCCAAATTGAGGGTGTAGTCGGCCTATATCGTTGGTGCTTCATTGCAACGTGGGTGGTGCGTGCAGACAAACACTAGAAGCTAATATTTGCGAATGTCTAATGATCCAGACTGGTGTGTGAAACTATCTATCGATTGCAGGCTTCACACCCAGTTGCAAACCAGCTTCAAAATTTTCTTTCACTTTTTTTACTTTCAAACTTCTTTTGGCAATAAATTCGAGACTAATATAAGATGATACATTGAAAAAATAAAAAACATAGGAAAAAAACGCCAATTAGCTTCAACAAAGAGTTTCAAATGAGAGTTTCTCGAAGAGAATCGGATACTTGAAGTACTATATAGGAATTAAAAAGAAGTTTCGATGGGAAGACGAATTCTAAGAAATGTTCAGAAAAAAAAAAGTTCAATATGGTTTTAACAGTTTCTCCTATTTTTCAGCATTTTTCCCTCTCTCTTTTTCAGATACATACATACACACACACAGGCATCTTCTAATTCCTTGAGGATAAGTTTTTAAAATCTCTTCGAAGTTCGTTTTCTTTCGATTTCCAAGTCATTTGGGATGATGGCGGATGGTGTTGAGGAAGCAGCAGCAGAATATCCTCCAGGAATCCGGGAAAAAAAAGGAAAAAAATTGTCTCTTTTTTTAACTCTCTTCCTTTTAACAGAAAGAAACCGAAGCGAAGTTTTTATCGTTTTTCTTGATCCTTTTCATTTGACAGCTGCAGCATCTTTTCTTCTTCTCCTCATTCCCGTTTTGTCTGGTCCCTCGTTTTTTGCCTTATTTTTATTTCTCCTTATACGAAGTTTTCGATTGAGCCCTGGAGTTAGGAACGAACAAAAAGAGAGTCGAATAAAGAAAGAAAACTGGAAAAAAATGTATTAAGAAAGCACAACAAAAAAAAATCGATCGAAAACCAGAGAGATTCCGGGAATCGAATTTCCATCCTCCTTTGCACCAACAAAGAATAAGATATATTTTCTGGAGTCTCTCGTGGGGAAAATAATCCCCGCGAAATGCAAACGTGAAACGCTCGGGCGTTTGGAAGATGCAATAAACAGAAACACGAAACATCCGAAAAGGTCTATGCAAATTTGTTTTTATTTTCAATTTCTCTAGACATTCTTTTCTTAATACTTTTTTTCCTCCCAACATGAGAAACTTGAAACTTGACGCAAGATCTAACCTTAAACAAATAAAAGAAATATCAGGAGAAAAGTGGAATAAAAAAGGGAGTTCCTCGAAGCATATCTTTGAAAGAAATGATGGGCAAATAATTGTTTCATTTCTTGGAAAAAAAGTATTTATTTTAGATAATCCCTTGGAAATACTCTTTTGAAGAAGTTTGTTTCGATCGTCTACCATATATTCTCCATATTTGGTGAGTCTGAGAAGATAAGCGAATAATACTTATTTTCTTCTTTGGCTCGTGGTAGTTTATTGGGTGAAAGATGATATAGAATTACGTTTAGTCCAACCGGGAAAAACTAGAAGTAAATGCATCCAAAGATGGAATGTGTTTTAGGGGCTTGATATCTCTTGATGTATTGAATGGTTGAAAGTGGCTTATCTTTTTTGGTTCTTAATGCTTTTTGTTTTGTTTTTGGTATTAAGGTAATGTAATATGAGGTTTTCCTATTTATCATTGGATGTGAGTTATTATTTCGTATGCAATATTCAGATCACTTGGGGGTTGTTTTTCTGTTTTTTTTTACGGTTTTGAAAAATCAAAATTTCAACCCTCTTTTAAAATGCATATGCGTACTTATCATTTTACATACGAGCTTCATGATTATATTATGTTTCTAGCAATAAGCGGAAAATATTGTAGTAACTCTATTTATGAAATACGTACCATAATCCGGGGCTATTCTGTACCTTTCGTGGCGACTTTGTCCCAATGCTGAGAAAAAGATTCAGCTTTATCAATCTGCTAGTCTAATGGATATTTCCAAAAAAAACAGTTTTCCTAATCATTAGGCAAAAGTATTTGTGCTGTTCAATTTCAGCTGTGACTTTTGTCAAAAAAAAAAAGAGTAAAATTTCCAACCGCAAAATGACGGATGCATCAGTAACTGAAATACATGAGTTGACCAATAACGTCTCCTGTCGGGCAGAATCGTAACTGTTCGTACTTCATTAGAATGGCCGCAGGGTAATGTTTTTTGGGGTATTGTAGTAAAATCACCTGTGGGTGCAAAGTAGCCTCGGATTATGGGACATTAATTTGATAAAAGGCATAATCACAATCATTAAAGAAGGCTAGAGTGAATTTGTCATATTAATACACGTACATAAGCAATTCTGGACATTGCCCGGAACGAATAATCTGTAGATATTTGTGAAATCTCTTAACAGGTAGTAGAAATCAAGATATGAAGACAAGGAATTTGCGAATAACTCGGGAAAACACTGACACGAACAAATATGATATACAATTACCTTCAGTCCGACCTACCACTACTAGTTAGTACTTCGTACACATTCTTCTACGTAATTTCCAACGAATTGGTACATGCCGGAATGTGCGTTCTGACTGTGTGACCCTAACGTATTTGTGTTGTCAGAATTGTGCTTGTTTCTTGATGATGCATGTGCTGTCATTTGGCTTCCATATATTGAAGTAAAGATGGTAAATGCTTGACTCTTAATTTTATATAAGTATCGTAGTTTAGGTTTGCCTGCTGAGAGACTTTTTCAAATGGTTGATCGACTCGTATTCACGTCTCAAAATTGGAAAACTAGCTCCAGCAGACTACAACTATGCCGTAAATGGGATTCGAACCTGGACCTTCGCGATGAGAGTCGAGCACGATACCCATACGACCGCTTACTGAGTACGCAAGCAATGAATACCGATGCATTGGAACCTCTACTGTCATCCATGAAATGTAAAAAGTACTAAACTGCCTGTCTAAAAAACATGGCTGAATAAAAATTCGGTGGTATAAGAAAAAACAATTGTGGTGTAAAAAAGTCTCTTTCATTCTGTCTGCACTGACCCGTTGTTTCCGAAGTTGTATTACTTCGCCAGAAGCATGCGAGAGGCAGAGCCGGAACTAGAGGAAGCGAGAAAGGGGGGGGGGGTCATTGTCCCGCCCAGCAAAATTTAGGGAGAAGTAGTCTTATGTGGAAACAAAGAAAAAAATCATAAAATTGCCGAGCGGAAATACATGTTGGCCTACGGCAGCAAAAATCCTAGTTAGGCCCTGTTTTTGCGCACAGAGTTGTGAAACTTCGTTATCTGTGCGTAACGACAAGATAACGCGCTACTTTATACAATATGCGATAAATATTTTAATGTGCAGCAAGAAAAAAATCTGTATACACGAACCCATTTTCATTCTCAGACTCTAAACTCCCAAATTTTGTTAGCATATTCACCATAAAAAAATGGTGACTTTCTAGTTACTTTTGCTTTTGTCCATAACCAATAAATCTATAAAAGCAAAATTTTATCTGTCGAAAGTTCCCTTCTAGAAAATTCAATACAGTATGATATACTGCATATTAAAAAAAAACATCATTGAACTGAAACTTCTGCTGCGACCTATCCAATGAAAAATACAACTGCTGTGATTCTTCTATTGATATTAGGTGAAGGGCATTTTTTTGATTAATGGCCACTTTTATGGTCACTGATGAACTCACCTGGTCCCACATACTGTTACTCACCCACTCACACACATGAACTTAGGAAATCGCGCGCTTCTTTGCGATATACAGTAAAACCTCTCTTTTGCGGACACTCGCGGGACAAAAAAAAATTGTTCGTAAACTAGAGGTGACCGTATCAGAAGGGTTTCCTGTTTGATTGTAATATATTTCAGTTACTGAAATGGTTCTTTATGTGAATGTGAATGAAATTCTGGCAATATGAGATGCGTTTAAAGTCGTGCAAATACATACCGTATATACACGGACGAGTTTTTTTGTGGAAAAATTCGTTCCTCAAGTTGGCGGAGGAATCAGCTCATACTCGGGTCAGTTTTTGATTAGAAAATGTCGACCCCCCCTCCCCCACCACAATCAGTAGTCCTTTTTGTAGCAGTGTTGGAGAAACCGGCATTATTGGTATGGTATATGTTCAAACCCCCCAGAACCGATAATGTCAAAGTCGAGGCAAAGAAATCGAAAATATCATTGGCTTTGATACCAGGGGGTGGGGGGCTAACGTCGATTGTACATCTTTAGATGTGAGCATCAACAAGCCTTTCAAGAACTATTTGAGGAATTTGTGGATCGAATGGATGAGTTCCGATGATAAAGAAACTACAAAAAAAAGTGGTGCCTTGAAGAAACTTGACATAGGTCTAGTGTGCCAATGGGTACATGAGGCGTGGAATTCTGTTTCCACCGAAATTATCATCCGATTCTTCAAAAAAGTGTTGCATCAGCAATGCGATGGACGGAACTGAAGATGATATCCTCTTTGCAAGTGACAAAGGCGATGACAGCCCAGACGAAGACAAAAAACAAAGATGCCGAGAAGGCCCCTATGATGATCTGATGGATTACCATGAGAGCTTGGAGACTCAGAAGAAACGGATTAAAGTTTGAATCAATTTCTATTGTAAATTTCCGTAAGCACGGATTTTTGAGGGACGGGGTTTCACTTTATTGCGGTTTTGGTGGTCCTGAAGTTGGGGGGGCGGGTCGGCTTATACACGAGTATATACGGTAATTATTTCAGAGATGCGAAATTAAAATTACAAAAGATACGAAGTTCAAATACTGCATTAACATTTTTTGGAAAATGTATTTGTATCTATATAATTTGCATCTATGAAAAAAGAAGACAAAAAAAAAACATTTTTAATTTTCTCTTCCGTAATATTACTAGTGTCTGAACATAATATTACGTTCAAATACCAGTGGAATAAATTCACGCAAGTTGCTTGTGTTTTCTCTCCTCTCTTCACCATCGCGAATCTCTTTATAGTAACCCTATCTTTACGGAAAACTTGCTCTTACTTCCCCCACCCTTTCTTTCCCGTACTCCTGTGTTAATGATTTCTTCCACACACACATAATATATCTTTCTACAATATACATGTAAGAGCGCGCAAGAGAGTTTGTTTCTTTTCCCCTTCTTCCTTTTTCTAATGTGCGGTCAAGTTAGAACAGGGTTACCAGATTTATCCCCGATTCGTGAAATAGAGATAATCCTAATTTCTTGTCGAAAGGTTGTACGTGAAGTGGTTAAATAACATTTTTTTTATGATATTTGAAAACTTAGCTGGTTGAAAATTTTGTTTTTAAGGAACTATACAAGTCTTATCCGATGAATTAACCTTCAAATGAATTCGTACACACCAAACTCAAAACACTTCCAAGAAATAACTTGAACTGAAACCCGAGTGAAAAGCAAAGAGTTTACGGGATAAGTCAACTTAGGAGAGAAGAAGGTTTGTAGGAAAGGGGAGCCTGGCATACACCTTTCTCTAGTTTTTTCCTGACCACTCCTAAAATCGAACATGGATAGGGAGAAAAGAGAACGGTAAGAAAAGTCCACGGGTTCGAAGACTTTCTTTTGCTATTTCTATTTCGTCGCCTTGAGGCACTTGGTCCCTTTTCAATCCGGAATTTCTCCCGGAGAAAATCCTTCCGGAAGATAGTTCCGGAAGATTATTTTGAGGCTTCTTGTGTCCCGGAACTTCCTCCGACCCTGTTTTCTGATCCACAAAGTGTATACGTTTCTTTCTTTTTATTTATTTATTTTACTCTTCTTTTTTTTTTGCCCAGGACCTGGGTAATTCAACACAGATTCCAAGACTTGTCTATCCCTAAATACTTTGGCCACTTCCCCTCGAGGCCCACAAACATATCTCTTCGAACAGAAAGTTGACAAACAAGATATGTGTTGGTGTTGCATTACGTTTATTGCATTTTTTTTTTTTTTAACTGTATTCTTTTGTCGGTTATTTTCTCGAAGACAAAGGATATTTCTCAGCATTTTTGTCATATTGGAAACAGTACGTGTATAATCCATTTGTCTTGAGGCGTCAAACAAATCGAAATCTTTGATATGTCCAGTGGAGTGTCGTTTGTCCATCCAAGAATTCAGAATTGAAAAGACACTAGGAATACATGACTAGAAGTGTTCTCCACGAAAATTTCCTCCATTTCGACTGCAAAAAGCACAAAATTGGGTGGTGAAACAACCGGTACATGGAAGTTTTAGGCGTGTGTTCTGAGTAAGAATAATACCAATTTCTTGTCGTAAATTTTAATTTTTGGCGTACGTCTTTTAAATTATCTGACGACACTGGTGCATTCCCAAAAAAGTTGCGCAATGAAATAATTTGAACGCTCATATCTCAGGAAGTATTCAGAATATATCAGTGTCTTTGGGTAGATCTCGTTAAGGAAAATCTCCGATGATATCACTCTGGTTTTAACTCTTTGAGCGGTTTTGAAAATTTTCCTGATACGCATTATAACTTCCATAGTGGAAATAAACGCGTGTTATGAACGAACCCGAGATATTTTGGGGTGACCGAAATAAAGCAGATCAAGTGTGACGAGATATCTTGGGATTGCCGCTGTAAAAGGTAATATCTCTTAGGGTCTGGGCACCAGGCTTGCAGCTCGCTTTCGTAACGAAATTGCTTTACGCTATAACTCAAAACGTTCACAACGCAAACGCAAATCAACGAGGTCGTCTGATACATATTCTTAAGACAATTCAAATGATGCCCCTTTCTGATTTTAATACCTCTTCTGGTCTTGGCAGTAGACCCGTGGCCCATATTCCTAACGAAATTGCTTCACGCTGTATCTCGGGAGGTTCGCAGGCGCAAATGAAAGACAGTGTGGCGTCGTCTGATAGGCATTTCCAAGACGAATCCAATGATACCTCTCTGGTTTTATTGGTTGTTAGGAACCATCGAGTCGATCCCGACTCTTGGTGACTATACATCATGGCTCTCCAAGCTGGTCTGTCACTTGAAATCTCCGCATGTCTCAGTTGCGCTAGCTTCATTGCGATGCTTTGCAACGCCTCCTCTATCCATCTGGTGCTTGGTCTGCCTCTTCTTCTTTTTTCTTACATTCTTCTCGAAGCATTATCATTTTTTTCTAGCGAGCTTTCTCATGTTTTATTACTTCTTCTTCATTTTGATCTCTATAACCATAACTCGTCCTATATACGGCATGGTCCTAAATGCGAGTAAATACGGTATGCGCGTTTTTGTTACAATGGTGCTGCCTTCTGACTTCCATATTTTTACGTGAAAATTATAGATACCTTAATTTTCGGGTAATGTGGGGAAAAATAGTCATGCTACTAGCGCACGCAAACAGGAGGAGGAAGGGGGGGGGGTGTCCTCCAAATTGAGACTGAGGAAAGAAAGAAATTGAGAAAGGAAACACGAACCTTTCTCTTGAAAATCCCGATTACGCAACTGCACTGTGACGACTGCATTGCGCAGATCGAATTTGTTTATGTGCAATGTGTAGCTATCGAACAAATTAATTAGGTTTCAATATTTCAAACTAGCTGTAACCAGCGGCTTCACTGGCATGAATTTGGGTAATCTGAAAATTACTCGGCGATGATTCCCCATATAACATTTGAAACTATCATGATCCCCTTGGGGGGGGGGGGGGGGTGTTGAATTTTCATAAATCCCGTCTAAGTGTGTGTCCGCATTATGAAATAGAATACTAACCAAATTTCATATTTATAGTTTCAGTGGTTTCAGCTCGGCACCATTACAATTTTTTAATCGCCTTATGACCCCCTTACAGTTTGAAATTTGAAAATCCCCCTCCTTAGTGAGTCTTTAGATCATAAAATAAAACAACTGGCTGAATTTCATATTCATTCATTATCATTCGCTGAGCAATGATAGCTCAGCGATCATTGCTCTATATAACCGTTGAACCCCACTTAGGGTTTGAATTTTGAAAAATCCTTGTTTAGTGAGTCTGTACATTACAAAATAAATCTACTGACTGAATTTCGTATATATAGCTTCAGCGGTTTCGGCTCGGCGAGGATGAATCAGTCAGTCAGTGAACCAGTCAGGACACTTTACATGTACATAGATGATAAAGTATGTCTCGAGATACCAAATCTTCATAATGGGAATGACTTCCAGGAACGGAGTAAAACGTAATCTAAAGTACACAGTGATATTTCACTCATTTCATATCTGAAATATATACAGTCGAATCCCATTGCAACGAACTCTAAGAGACCTAAGAAATCACTTCGTTATAACGAAATGGAATTCCAGGTTTTTCCCATTGTTCCTATGTCAACTTATCTGGGGAGTTGGAAAAGTGTTCGTTAAAACGAGATATTCGCTATAACGGTATTCGTTAAAACGGGATTCTACTGTATATATATTTTTAAATTTTCGACAAAAATTATAGAAATAGTTTCGTCGGCTTGAATGCTGACAAATTTCAACGAATCCCACCGCGATCAGATCGATCAATCGATTACTCGAGGTAGCTCAAACATATTCTCGAGCAAAAAATTCAATAATTCCCAACCTGATGCCCGGAATGTAGACACAAGAGTCGGTTTCTAATTAAAACCGAAACGCGCACCTGATAATACAGGAACGATCCGAATTAAAGGACATTTTTGGTCAATTAGGCAGGTGCGGAGAGAAATAGGGATGAGGGGGAAGGAGAGCCAAAGCTTAATTAAAGATTTATTAGTTCGCAATTAAAGATTCCTGCTCAAATTTAATTTAAGAAGGAATAATCGGGGGGAAAATGCCACAACTGAATACACACTCTCATTTCCATTCTCCTTTACTAACATGCATTTGTGAAGAATCCAGTGGCGTAAGCCAACAAAAAAGAATAGTTTGACGAACGGTACCTTTTTTCTAACATTTTTAAATAAATAAATAAATATATGAATTATGCAAATGAGAAATTTAATTTAAATAAAATATTGATTTTAAATTATTGTACTTCTGGAATATCATGGGGAAATTTTTGTTACAAAAAGGAATGGTCTTTACTGAAGGACTTTTCTATTATCAGGTCGATTCTAACCTATTTCTGACATTCATAAGGAACAGATGAAAAACGGGGGATATCTCTGTCATGTAGACCATACATGCTCATATGGCCCGCGGGCTCCATACCCCATTAATTCTGGAATTATCTCTTACATTAATTTTGGAATTATATCTTTCATTAATTTTGGAATTATCTCTTACATTAATTTTGAAATTATCTCTTACATTAATTTTGGAATTATCACATTTCATTAATGCTGAAATAATTTCTTTCATTAATGCTGAAATTATTTTTTTTATTAACGCTGGAATTATATCTTTCATTGATTCTGAAATTATATCTCATTAATTCTGGAATTACCTCTTTCATTAATTTTGGAATTATCACTTTCATTAATTTTGAAATTATCACTTTCATTAATTTTGGAATTATCACTTTCATTAATGCTGAAATTATTTCTTTCATTAATGCTGAAATTATTTCTTTCATTGATTCTGAAATTATATCCCATTAATTTTTGAATTATCACTTTCATTAATTTTGGAATTATCACTTTCATTCATTTTGGAATTATCACTTTCATTCATTTTGGAATTATCACTTTCATTCATTTTGGAATTATCACTTTCATTCATTTTGGAATTATCACTTTCATTAATGCTGAAATTATTTCTTTCATTGATTCTGAAATTATATCCCATTCATTTTTGAATTATGACTTTCATTAATTTTGGAATTATGACTTTCATTAATTTTGGAATTATCACTTTCATCATTCTGGAATTATCTTTCATTAATGCTGAAATTATCACTTTCATTAATGCTGAAATTATCACTTTCATTAATGCTGAAATTATCACTTTCATTAATGCTGAAATTATCACTTTCATTAATTTTGGAATTATCACTTTCATTCATTTTGGAATTATCACTTTCATTAATGCTGAAATTATTTCTTTCATTGATTCTGAAATTATATCCCATTCATTTTTGAATTATGACTTTCATTAATTTTGGAATTATGACTTTCATTAATTTTGGAATTATGACTTTCATTAATTTTGGAATTATCACTTTCATCATTCTGGAATTATCTTTCATTAATGCTGAAATTATCACTTTCATTAATGCTGAAATTATCACTTTCATTAATTTTGGAATTATCACTTTCATTAATTTTGGAATTATCACTTTCATTAATTTTGGAATTATCACTTTCATCATTCTGGAATTATCTTTCATTAATGCTGAAATTATCACTTTCATTAATTTTGGAATTATCACTTTCCTTAATTTTGGAATTATCACTTTCATCATTCTGGAATTATCTTTCATTAATGCTGAAATTATCACTTTCATTAACGATGAAATTATCACTTTCATTAACGATGAAATTATCACTTTCATTAACGATGAAATTATCACTTTCATTAACGATGAAATTATCACTTTTATCAATGCTGAAATTATCTCTTACATTAATTATAGAATATTTTCTTTCAGTAATTCTGGAATTCTTTCATTAATTTTGGAATTAATCGATGCTGAAATTATTTCTTTTATTCGCCGCCATGTGGCCATCGGTTGTGACCCACGACCTCAAACCTGATTTTGTAAAAATTAACTAAAGCGGCACATAAACAAAACACATTTAAGTGACAGCGGTGTACTTCCCCATCACTTTAAGTGCCCCGCGGTTTTTTTTACACATCGCTTGAGTAAAGTGCGACAGAGTTCTAGAGCACTTGAGTGTGGCAAATTTTCGGATCACTTATGTGACCCTCGGTAAAGTTCCGGATCCGTCAAGCGTCCAGCTGCTCATTTTCAGATTCACTTAAGTAATCCCGGTGTGCAGTTTTAGGTCATTTTAGTCACCCGCGGCATATTTACTGATCACTTTAAGTGACTTGCAGCGCTGTTCAAAGTCACTGAGTTGTCGTATGGTGCATTTCCGGAGATCACCATTTTTACCGACCAGTTTAATCTAAAACTCCTGCGATCACTCATTGAATAAAATCAAAAATATTTGTTGTAATTACAACCTCATTCGCTCTTACTACCGCTCATTTCGAGCGTCAAACTACGAGCTGTTACGTTTCGGATCAGAATCAAATTTTTGCCCCTATGCCCAGTGCCCACGGGCCGGCTGATGGTAAGATTACAGACAGGCCAGTAAACAGCTTCTCAAAAATGTATTTAATGTGAAAGCGATCGAGCTTATAGTAATACTGGAGGGCTTATATAGCATCGCATCCAGCCGCCGCGACGGCAGCGACATCTAATGCAAAGCAATCACGTGACTCGTTGAAAACAAAGTTCGTGACTGGCAATTTCCCCATTGAAATGTGCAGTTCGGTCTTTAAATATTGAGTTTTAAAGATTAAAAAAAAAAAGGATAGAGTTTTGTGAACTGATCTAAAATGATGAAAAAAGATTAAATTATTAATTTTTCATTAATACTGGAATCATTTCTTTCATTAATGATGAGAAAAATGTCTTTTTCACACCAATTCTTGAATTTTCCTTCATTAATTCTGGAATTCTGTCGATGTGCCGCCCACTTGACCTCGCTGCCGATATTCGCTACCCTGCTCAGTGTGGCGTTGTTTCTCGTTGTGTGAGCATCACCTTGAGCGTATAGCCAAACAAGGAACCAAAGAAAATTTCCAGAGCCAGCAGCTCTTCGAAGAAGGCGGCCAAGAACACGATCGAGTCATTGTAATATACAAGAGTGGCATTCAGCTTGCTGTAATCGGAAGCATGTATGTGATGTCGCCATCCACGATAGGTTCCATTATGGCCAAAAAAGAAGCAATAAAGAAGGTTAATGTAGCGAAAGGTTTGCATGTGCCAAGAGATCGCAAGCAATTGGAGACGTCGCACAGTTATTACTAATTTGGATCAATCAAAAACAGATTTTTCGGAGGTCATCATATGTGAAAAGGCCAAAGTTTTGTATGCGCGATCACATTAAGAAAATGCCTCGAACGATGCTAAAGTACTTACTTCTTATTTTAAGGACAGCAGCAGAGGCTATGGTTCGAAAAATTCGAAAGGTGCACTGGAATGCACAGTGTTACTAGGAACGGCGCAAGTGCGAGTTTGGACAAGTCTGGGGACGAAAATTCAAGAACGTCTGAATTCAAGTGAACTCGGATAGTGCCCCTGGAAGTGGTCCTAGATAGTGCCTTGATACCAAAGATCCTTATGGAGGGGGATTCTCCCTCCCAAACTCACCCCCCCCCCCTCTCGCCGTCTTCCATACGCCTAGAAGAGTCTTCAGAAAGGTGCAAAAAATGTAAAAATTTCATGTTAAATTTTCATTTCTTTACATTATTCTTTTATATTCACTTTTAAGGTATCCGGCTACCTTTCTTGTCACTTTTCTTTAAAATGGTTCCGAAGTGAACTTCAAATACATTTTTTGATAGAAAGTGTCTCGAAATGGTCAAAACAGTGACAAATTTTAGCCTATCTATTATTTTCTATGAAAAAGTCGTTTTTATGTCAAATTTTAGGCGAAATTCATGTGATATTCGAAACATGATTGCAAAACATTTTATCAATGAAATGCTTTGTGATTTTCACAGTAAATTTAGCTAGTAATGTTGCAGGTTATGAACCAAAATTTAAAGGATTGCATGATATGTTCATAAGTTACACCAAAATATGTTCAAGTACGTGTGAAATTTTTGAAATTTCATCCTACATTTTGTCTTTAAAACATTGTAATTCCAAAAATATATGTGATAGACCTTAGATTTTGGTCCGTAACCTCAAAAATAAACAGCAAAATATCACATTAAAATTTCGTAAGGATGCAATGCACCAATTTTTAAAAATCACGTCACAAAGTCAAGTAAAATGTCAAAAATAGCATTCTTCGTAAAACACGTTTAAAGTCTTTATCCGCGTATTACTTGTATGTAAAAACGCAACACTAAAATGAACGTAACTTGGATTCTAAGCATCATAAAACAAGGCCTGTTTTGGAATCACAACAAATAGGGCTTTTATAAAAAATAAAAAAAATGAAAATCCATATTTTCTTCCAAAATGACGTTTTCAACGTAGTCGGATACCTTAAAATATTAAAAATAATAATTTCTCATTACTTTCAGTATATACTAAACACTACATTTATTCTCTATAAAATGTGTCTGTGGTGTTATTCCGGAGTTTCTAGAACGAATTAATTACATTTACATTGATTCATATCGAAATAATTGCCTCGGTTTTCGTCGGTTTCGGGATTTCCCCGATTGTTTTCGTACGGATTATCGACGAAAACCGACGTTACGGATTTATCCGGAAAATAAAATTCGGGATATAAATATTTCAATTCAATCATATACACAAACTATTTTTTATATTCCTCACAGGAAATATCCTAGATTTGAAATGGCCTCGAAAGATCCCGTTTTCGATTTATTCATCAAGCTTCTCCTGGTCATTCTGTTGAACTGGTTTTGGTTGCTGTTGTTTTATCTCTCTCTCTCTCTCTCTCTTTCTAAGGCCACAAACGTGTCAGAGCTTCCTCATTTTCCAGGAGAATATGTTGGGTCACCTGTCAGAATTCCCACAAAATAGCGTTATACTCGCCCGAGACATGCATATTACATGAGGTTCGGTTGGCGGGGGTTCGCTCCAAGGCAGAGGTAACAAAGGGGAAGATGAAACTCTCTTCTCTCTCTCTATCTCCCTACACATACGCACAAACTCTACCTGCACTAGATTTTCTCACCGAAAAGATCGAATTGGAAGAGTCGTGGTTAGAGGGCGGATACAGAGAGAGCGTGTGTGTGTGTGTTGCTTTTGTATATTCCCAAATGCAAAGACACACACTCACTCACTCAGTCAGTTCAAATAAACTATTTGTAACAGAGGGAAGTGGGGTTTTCTGCATATTTAGTCACAATTGATCGATAGAGGATGCTAAACTCTCGAACTCCTGTCTTATTGGGCGAATGCTCGATCGTCAATTGACGATTTGAATCGATAACGGGGGCTTTTAATTTCGTGAGATGACTTAGAGATGGCGCAAGCATATTTTCTAAGTTTTACTTTTTTTTATTGTTTTGAGTTTACTCGTGGGTTTAATTAGGGGTTACTTAGACGTCCTTATTTTCGGAGTTATTTTGAGAGTTTTGTTCTCAATTTCAGATATTCCGGAAATATTTTTCTGTCTGGAGAAAAACAAAGCACCTGGATTAGGATATATACCTATCTGTAAGTTCTTTTTTTTTTTATAGTGTTACGAAAATTATGTGTAAATAGTCCTTATTTAACATTTATTATCTCATTTTATGCCTCTACATAGTTCAAATAGTTATTATCTTATGTAGAAAAGAAAATTAACGCATTTCTCTGTGAATCTCACCAAATTAGCGACAAACTTGGCGATTATGGCGAAACTTCTGACGATTTGGCGACGTCGTAGTGCAAAGGGAAATTTGTAGAAAGAATGGGATCTCGCGAGAATGGTTGAGAAAGTTCTGGATTTTTTTTACCCTGTATAAAAGCGCCGCCAAAGCGGAACTGTGTAGTTTTGAGAGAAGACAAATTCTTGTTTGCATTTGTGAGAAGCCAACTTTCAGGGACTCTTTGTTTAATGTGTATAGGCAAATATCTGCTGCTCTTTCCCAACTTTTCTCCGATTTTTGAATTCGAATATTTATCGGTATATTGCAGTTAAAAATATAGAACCTCTTTTGTTGGACTCTTTTTAATAATAATAACGTGATCATGACGTATTCCCAAAATATCTTTGCGATCTGTCCAGGGAATTTGTTAGCGTTAGTAAACATCCATGCCCGACCTGCACAGTCAGAAGCTAGTTCCCTAACCACTCGACTGCCAGGCGGCTCATATTAAAGCTCATTTTTTAGCGGTTCTCTTTCTAAGTGGAAGTTAGAGAAAAAGGGGGACCGTATAGAAATTTAGCTTTTTTTTTTCGTGACACACACTGTATTTTCATTCTCAAAACTGGTACAGGGTAATTTTTGAACACATTTTGAGCATTTTCTAAATTGAAACCATACTCTTCTACGAGAAACGATTGATGAGATAAAGGCCGCATTAGTACTCACAGCTCAACCTGTATACAGGGCGTTCTTTTAATGGACCGACAAACTCGCAGGGTTGTTATTAGGGATCAAGAGGAACAAAAATTGCAATGGAACATGGTGTCGCAAACAACGTGGAGACGTTGAAAATCGCGAGAAACGCATGCAGGTTTCGACGACACTCTGGAAAAGTTCAATAATAACTACAAAAAGATTTATTTCATTAATTGTTACAAGAGTTGTTGGAAGTGGCTGCCGCGAGCATCATTGCACAGTCAACAACGACACAGAAACGATTCATGGCATGCATCCAGGCATGCTTTTGATGACTGCCGCTGCGACGGCAATATAATTTACGTCGTCCGCAGCACGTGATCCTACCCCAGCGCATGCCTACCGCGACGCTGCTTACGTCAGATATGGTGAGTGAACCCACGAACGCATTCAGCGATCAACTGACATCCACCTTTCGTCTCCTCTGGACTCAGAGCCTGCATGCGTTTTTCGCGATTTTCACCCTCTCAACGTGGTTTGCGACACCATGTTGCATTGCAATTTTTGTTCCTCTTGATTCCTTCTAACAACCCTCTGAGTTTGTCGGTAAATTAACAGAACACCCTGTATTTGGAAAGTAGCATTACTTCAATACATTTATATTATGCGTGATTTCGGAGGGTGTGTACGTCATCTTTGAGGTACTGTATAAGCAGTAAAATTTGAAATGAATTTTTTTAAAATATTTTTCCCAGCTTCATCAACTATAAAAACAAATTATCCCCTGGAGGATAAAATATACACTATAGGGTTGACCCTCCGAATTTCATGTTTTATTTGTCCTCACTGAAAACCTGCCATCACCCAGATATTCAAAGGAAATGCTGCTGGTTTTTGGCATGCCTGCGCCACCATAGCCTGAGCTAGAGTTTCTTGAAATACTGGATTGATCCGATAATACAGTTGACAACATCATCTATTCGCTGTTTGAATTCCTGTGGCAAGGCCCCATCCATTGCAAACATAATTATGCGACGTTGCTTGAGGAAGCTCGTGCGTCCTCATTTCGGAGATCTGGTTTCTTTCAGTCAGACGGCAATTACCTGATCGTTAATTTCACAAATTGACTGGCGTGGCAGTCGAGGTTGTTAAGATTCCCGAAGGATGTTTAGAAGTGTCGCGAGTTTGATACTCGGTTCGTCCTTGTCAGAAACTTTCCTGACGCAGGGGTACAACATAAACGGTGACATGACAGCAGAAAAGATTTCTACCGCAGGGTGTCTCACAGCGAGGGGTTAACGCACCAACCACTTGGTAAGTATGTTGGCAAATTGCCAACATACTCGTTGGGCATTTTGCCTGCTGTGACGTTGTATTTGTGTTTGTTTATTGTATTTATCAATTTTATGAAATCATAGATGGCAAAAAATCTGGGAGCTTTAAGAAAAAAAAAAATTTGAATTTCATCCTTTCTAGAGAACCTTCACCCTTTTCAGCTTTTTCCCACTGTACTGACCATAGCAATTACAGTCGAATCTCGTTATAACGAACCGTAAGAGCCCGGAGAAATCCCTTCGTTACAACGAAATATCATTATAAAGGAATTCCAGGTTTTTGCATTGGTCCTATGTAAACTTATCTGGGAGATTGAAAAAAGGGTTCGTTAAAACGAGATTTTCGCTATAATGGTATTTGTTAAAACGGGATTCAATTGTTTTGTTTTTTTTTTGTATAAACTAATGTTTCTCAGATTTTTGTTTTTTTGTCATTCATATTCAATATTGCTTGGCCGAGGCCTATACAAGGCAATGCGATGATGAAATTTGACAGAGGAGACGGCTGATGTTACAAAAGAAATCGGAAACCGTCGTACACACAATCAATAACGTTTGATGGGAGCTTGTTCCAATCGGTTATTGTTCGAGGAAAGAAACTAAATTTGAAACAATCCGTAAACGCAAAGATGGCGTTGCACAATTTACATATAAATGATAATCTTCTAGAAATTTCTAGAATTTAGTACCGATATTAACCAGAAATTGGATCAGGAAAAAAAAAGAACGTAACGCTAATACGATCTTCAAATTATAGTAAACAAGGCAATTAGCCATTGAAATAATAGAGACATAAACAATAATCATCGCATTATGGAGAAGAAGGGGGGCGAGGAATTTATTTCCTCATATAAAAATATACATGATAGAATGTATTGAAATACACAAGTTGAATCTCCGGATTATTATAAGTGCATAGAGAAAATGAGCGTATGAAAACCCACAAAGAAACTAATCCTTTAAATGCTCGCTTTATTAATCGTATTATTTAGAATTAATAAAACATCCGAAACTAGTGAAATTTTCTTTTTAAATAAATTTATTTCATTGACTATACCTGGAGCTGCTATTAAAGCCTGCATTATTCCCACCGAATTAAGATGGTTGATTCATAGATGAGAACGCTGGAGCTTGGCCGTTATCAAGATTAGTATTTAGGCAGCACCATACTTTACACACACACACACACACACACCTCCAGAACGCTACACCATCAACACCGAGCTGGACCGTCTCAATAATGAGATAAACGAGCCCTGAGGCCGGGATTACACTATAAAAGTCTGATTACATCCTTTCTGTAAAACTTCAAAAACCCATCCAATAAAGCTCATAGGTTACATTCGAGCAAATGCAACCGATAATCTTACTGGTTGGATTTTCCAAATTTTTGTAAAATAATTTTTAGTAAACTTTTATAGTGTAATCCTGGCGTTAGAGATATTTAATTAGACCACAAGAACGTTCATAACATGAGTAAGCTGGGCTGGATTGAAACGTTTGAAGGCCCTAAAGCCAGGTTTTCCTAGAAGCAGGCTTTCCGCTGCGCTTCTAGCGTGAAAACTGTGATTGGTCAGAAACCTGAATTTCAGGTTTTAAACCAATCAGCGTTTTCACGCTGCACACTGCTCCTCCAAGTACAAGTATATTTTACTCGATATGAAATTTTATATTTCAGAACTAACTAATATTAGACAGGGTTATGATGTGAATATTTCTAAGCATAGAGATTGAAAGTCTCCCTTTTCTACATGCAAGGTCTTTGATAACATCTCCCGGACATTTTTTTGATATATCTTTGGAAGTTTTTGGTATTTTTTCCAATAAAAAAGACCTTATAGATTTTCCAAAAAAACACATTTTGCATTTTTTTTAAATTTTTAAATACTTTGAAATTTTCTGCGTCTAACTGCGTTCAAGTTTTTGAAATCAGTAACGCGATTTAACTTGCTTCCGGGAAATGGTGGACGCCACATTGAACATGTTTTCTAACACGTTTTAGAAACGATTAAAAACATTTCAAACCGATGTCTTCGTGTCTTATTTCACTTAACAATATCGCTTACAGCGCCATTCCCCGGCGGTGGTGAGTTTTTGAACTATATTTTGCGAACAATTGAATCCCATCACCTCCTGTAAACAATACCAAGTTTGATAACATTTTGTCGAGTAGTTTCTTTCATGACCGTCAAACCGAAACATACCCAGGCCACATCGCCATAGGGCAATATCGGCTCATTGTCCACACGGACTGGATACCTCTGGCAATTTATTCATAAAAAAGCATACATTACAATCATAACAACTATAAAATCATAATCTAAGTGTAAAATCAAATCCTAAGTGTAAAATCAAATCCTAAGTGTAAAATCAAAATCTAAGTATAAAATCAATTGCGAGATCATCACAAATCTACGTATACAATCGGAAATCAAGCATATAATCCTATATATTCCATAATAAATCTTAATTCGAGTATGAAGTCCTAAATCACATATTGAAATCAATAATAAGTCAGATAAAATTCATAATCGATTTCATCCTCAATTTAGACCGTTCGATTTCCATGACATTATACTGGTCTTGTGCTATCAGTCAGTCCTCTATGACCATTCTTATGACAGTCTTTATGACCATTTCAAAGTAGAACTTCAATTATAAAGACCCTGTATATTCTAGAATTCATAGCAATTATTACATATAACACAACAAATCAGTCTTCTATGACCATTCTCTATGACCATTCTTATGACAGTCTTTATGACCATTTCAAAGTAGAACTTCAATTATAAAGACCCTGTATATTCTAGAATTCATAGCAATTATTACATATAACACAACAAATCAGTCTTCTATGACCATTCTCTATGACAGTCTTTATGACCATTTCAAAGTAGAACTTCGATTATAAAGACGCTGTATATTCTAGAATTCACAGCAATTATTACATATAACACAACAAATCAGTCTTCTATGACCATTCTTATGACAGTCTTTATGACCATTTCAAAGTAGAACTTCAATTATAAAGACCCTGTATATTCTAGAATTCACAGCAATTATTACATATAACACAACAAATCAGTCTTCTATGACCATTCTTATGACAGTCTTTATGACCATTTCAAAGTAGAACTTCAATTATAAAGACCCTGTATATTCTAGAATTCACAGCAATTATTACATATAACACAACAAATCAGTCTTCTATGACCATTCTTATGACAGTCTTTATGACCATTTCAAAGTAGAACTTCAATTATAAAGACCCTGTATATTCTAGAATTCACAGCAATTATTACATATAACACAACAAATCAGTCTTCTATGACCATTCTTATGACAGTCTTTATGACCATTTCAAAGTAGAACTTCAATTATAAAGACCCTGTATATTCTAGAATTCACAGCAATTATTACATATAACACAACAAATCAGTCTTCTATGACCATTCTTATGACAGTCTTTATGACCATTTCAAAGTAGAACTTCAATTATAAAGACCCTGTATATTCTAGAATTCACAGCAATTATTACATATAACACAACAAATCAGTCTTCTATGACCATTCTTATGACAGTCTTTATGACCATTTCAAAGTAGAACTTCAATTATAAAGACCCTGTATATTCTAGAATTCACAGCAATTATTACATATAACACAACAAATCAGTCTTCTATGACCATTCTTATGACAGTCTTTATGACCATTTCAAAGTAGAACTTCAATTATAAAGACCCTGTATATCCTAGAATTCACAGCAATTATTACATATAACACAACAAATCCATTCTCCGAGGGAAAACATCCCAAAAAGACACCGTGTTCGCGTATATTTTTCCGAATTCTAAGGGTATTTGCAGTAGATCCTGCATGCTTTTTTTCCTCAAGAGCCTGCATTCGATAGATAAGCTTTTTCCTCAATATATATATATATAGTGTGTATACATACATATACATTTTCTTCCTTTTCTCCATCTCTTTATGCTTGTCAATGACGAAAGAAATCAAAAGAAATCGCTTGAATATTCAAGTTAAAAATAAACTACTTTTTACCGGAGGAGGGAAAAAAATGAATGGAATGCGTTTAACTCTCCATGAATGTTCAAAATAAAGGGTGAGCGACACGGAGAAATAAAATTTCTACAAAAAAGTATAGGGAGAAATAAAATGGTTTTTCAAAGGAAAACGCTTTATATACATGTATACAATTTTTGTTTTTTTGTATAGTAAAACAATTTTTGTTTTGTTTTGATTTGCCTCTTTCTCCAGAATACATAAATAGTGACAAGGGACGTTTCGGGGGGAGGATAAAAATATATAAACGCAAGAAAATGCGTTCCATTATTTCGATGTCGAACGAGGAGCCATTTTTAGCGTCGGGAAAATGTCTGCCTCAATATTTATTTATTTATTTGAATATGTACATGTGTGCTGGGGGTGAAATACGAATCTATAAAAGGATTGAAGATATTGAATATTTTTGCTGAAGTTTTTTTTGAAAAAAAATACAGGGTGATTTATTAATTTCCATTGGCTGGATTTTAGTGGTGGGCGTTCTATAGCGTGTCTGGGAAAATTCACCGACAGCAATTCACCGCCGTGCAGCTCGCCGTTGGGGGAGAATTCGCCAACCAACTGTTAGTTCCCCTGGATGCATGTTAATCGCTGGGGAAATTCGGTTGCCAACAGTTCACTGAATGTAGAATTTATCACTGGGAAAAATCATTCTGAAATTATTCTTGGCATTTCTGAAATTACTTTTGACATTTCGGAAATCACTTTTGACATTTCTGAAATTATTCTTGATATTTCTGAAATTATACTTCAGTTTTGAAATTACTCCTGCGATTCTGAAATTATACTTCACACTTTTAAAATTACTCCTGCGATTCTGAAATTATACTTCACACTTTTAAAATTACTCCTGCGATTCTGAAATTATACTTCACACTTTTAAAATTACTCCTGCGATTCTGAAATAATTCTCAGTAATTCCGAAATGATTCTCAGTAATGCAGAAACTATTCTCAGTAATTCAGAAACTATTCTCAGTAATTCAGAAACTATTCTCAGTAATTCAGAAACTATTCTCAGTAATTCAGAAACTATTCTCAATAATTTTGAAATTTCTCTTGACAATTATCAAATTAATCTTGACAATTTTCAAATTACTCTTGACAATTTTAAAATTACTCTTGACAATTTTCAAATTACTCTTGACAATTTTCAAATTACCTCTGACGATTCTGAAATAGTTCTCAGTAATTCTGAAATAATTCTCAGTAATTCTGAAATGATTTTCAATAATTCTGAAATGATTCTCAATAATTCTGAAATGATTCTCAATAATTCTGAAATGATTCTCAATAATTCTGAAATTACTCTTGACAATTTTCAAATTATTCTCAATAATTCTGAAATTATTCTTGACAATTTTTAAATTATTCTCAATAATTCTGAAATTACTCTTGACGATTTTTTGTGAAATTACTCTCGACAATTCTTTGTGAAATTACTCTTGACAATTCTCTTGACAATTCTGAATATTTTTAATATGAAACTATCTATATTTTTTTAGTGATATACGTGAAGAATCGGTTTATTATAGAGGGATCCCGAGCACGTATTCGATACATGAACGAGGTATTCGAACTTACAGATTATTTGGATACTTTAATTTAAACTATGCCTCTAGGACCAACGGTTTACCAGTAAAATTGGGCCTAGAGACTTTTCTTACTACTACTTTGTATTCAAATATTTAAAAAAATTGTAATTTCATTTATTCAATAGTTAGAATGAAATTTAACACAATTTCTTTTAAATATTAATGATTTTATGACATGGGTTTTTAAAATAATTTGAATGAATAATTCGATTACAACCACTTTAGCTGAATGGACGGCGATTTCTACATTTTTTATGTCACTGACTAGACCTATGATAGGCCCTGTTTAGAAGTTATTGAAAGATCACACTTGATGTGTGTGATGGATGAAATTATTTATTCAATTAATCACTAATTAAATTTCCAAGCAAAAAAATTAAATTTTACTCGGTGCTACTGCCTTTGAAACAAGAAAACACGATGGTTTTTCAAACAAAAAATAAGAAACTGATGCAATATTCAGTTATGGAACTGTTTCCCAAATTTCGCTTATCATTCTCGTACTATCAAGTTACAAGGTTACACATTTTCGATGCACGCCATCTGAACAATGTTAAAATTGGCATTAGAAAGAGTAATTTTTCAAACTTATATTTGTTTTTAAAAATTTGTTGTTCGAAAAATTCGACTGAGAAGTCTAACTACTTGTAGAAATTTCCCTTGAGCAGGGATTACACTATAAAAGTTTGATAAAAGATCTTTTATAAAATTTGAAAAATTCAACCATTAAGGTAATCGGTTGCAATTTCTAGAATGTAATTAAGGTTGGATTTTTCAAGTTTTATATAAGAACTTTTATCAAACTTTTATAGTGTAATCCCGGCCTTACTAAAACTTGCTCACATACGAGAATCCTTATGTTTTCTTCCAACTTCGAATTATAAAAAAAAATTCGAATTAAATAAGAAATTTTAACATTAAATTACACGAAATTATCGATTGGGTCGATATTTATGGGATCCATCAATCGATGCGATCCTTGGCGTTATGACGATACCGAATACGATGATGATGATATGACTTCCACTCAATAGGTAAATACGAGACGGTTCCACGACGGCCATACGAAACCGTCAAATCGCCATTTCTCCCGAATGAAGACATTATCTCTCCATGGATTTTCTTCATAAAATGTTCCATTTCATAAAATATGACAGAATTATATATTTCTCTCATGAAGGCGTCAAGTTCCATCCTGGTTTTTCCGTTCATCGATTTCTAAATACATATTATTGACTGGGGGGTTCTTCATCTCATGGCATTCGTAGTTTTCCGCCGTGGCCCCCACCAATAACTTTTGGAAAAGAAATGAAAAATTCGAGAGACGTTTAAATGGGAAATAATAATTCTATAGGCCTCGCAGTCACAGAGTTATACATTGCGGTGTTTGGAAGTGTGAAATATGTGAAGGGGATAAATCCCGGTTATAATGGAATCGTTGCTATAATGTGGGGTCGTTATAACGATCGTGGACTGTATTGTTATATTGATAATATTGTAACAATTGTGATTAATCGACTGGGCCGCAACTAGAGGCAGATAAAGCGGGTCTAATACTACTAAACCATACATGTACCTCGTCCATATTCCTCTGCGGAACCTCTAACGAATTGATATATATTGGAATGTAGTGAAACCTGACGTGACGTTTGTCTCTGTGTAATGCTTGCCATGCGTTGTGCTGCCATCTGCCACCATTGATACTGTAATATTATAACAATTGATTAATCGACAGGGACACAACTAGTGGGGTGCCCCGGGTACCGTACCAGAAAAGGAGCGATAATTTCATCCTTCAATATTACAAGTGGGGGGGGGGTGCTTGCCCCAGCCTACCAAGCATCTAATGGATCTAATTGTGGCGCTGTTTTAAAACATTGCGGTGTTTAGAAGTGTGAAATTATTTCAGACTGATCAGTAACGTTGTGCATTGGATACATTAGCAGGGGGCCATCCTAATAAGTTGATATCATGTAGCAGCGTCGGAACTGGAAAATAAAAGTCACCGAAGACAGTGAATATGAGAGCCTACTGGTCCGCATACATCATGGATACTTCACCGCCACACCAACTCCGGTCATATATCGCCAGTTTCCAACCAGGTGGAGTTGGTTGTGAAGTGAAGGCTCCATCTATCGGTGGTCGCCCCAGGCTCGGTAGGTAAAGAACTTGTTTCTAACGTTCTATGCCCAGATTTGAAAGCCATGGATCTTGACGGTAACTTTCATAGTGGAAAACGAGCATCTTACCACTGCCCCACTCATGGACGCCAGACGTCATAACTACTACTTCACCAAACACCAACTCTGACCATATCGCTATATTACAATTTACTGCCATTAATGACATTGTTTGGAAGTGATGGCGCTGTCTATTGGTGGACGGCCTAAATTTCGTTAGGGAGCTTTCTTTAAGCTTATCTATATCCTCCCTCTGGTTTGAACGTGGGACCGTGACGGCAATCTTCGCGGTGGTAGACGAGCATCTTACCACCGCGCCACTCGGGATGAGACTGGTATGTACCTCGAGGCTCATTCAAGTATTACGTCAGCATCGAGGGGGAGGGGGTTTCGGATTTGCTTACTTTTGATGACGGGGTGGGGGGGGGGGGGTTGAAGGTTGCTTACGTCATCAACCACCCCTTTTTGAAGATATGAAATATTCTAAACGACGAAATTTTGCTGACAGGGGGGTTGGTATTGTGCTGACTTTTGCTGACAGGGGGTGGGTGAGAGGGGGGAGGTAAAAAAATTGCTGAAAATCTGCTTACGTAATACTTGAACGGCCCCTCGTCATAAGTAAATTAACAATTCTACTTTATCGATTGTTTCTTACCATCACAACCCGTGAACGGATATTATCAAATCACAGCTTCCATGTTGCGGGAATGAAAGGGTGGGGAGAGACCGAAAGAGGGGAAAACAGAGCAAGCTTCGTGAAAACAACGCACGCACGCACGCGCACACGCACACACACACACACAGTATTTCACTCGCTCAGATTCTGCAAGAGTCTTTTATTGTCTTTTATACAAATACTATATATACCCCCTGCCTGCAATCCCCCCCCCCCCTTTCTTTCTTCACAGCATATCTTGTTTATTTCCTCCCACTTCATTAGCGTGCTTCATTAGGGACATGTGAAAGCACCAGCTTTCTGAAGAAGCGAATTTCACAATAATAAAGAAACAACAAAAAAAAATCAAATGTCATTCATCAAGTACCAAGAGAAAACTCCCCCATGGGGGTCCCCAGACTCCAATTTGCTGAATTTTAGTGGGGCCCCAAGCTATTGGGCCGCTAGCTCCGGGTAACGAACGCCCTACTGGATGTTGTACGCCGCGCGATTTTTTTGAACAATTTCTTAAAATCAAACAACCGTTGGGGGACTGTCACAACAAGAGATCCGAACACTATCAGTCTTTGAAATACGACAACGTGGCAAAATTGTATGTCCTATCTTTGAGTATTTTAAGAACGTTATCTGTCAATAATATTGGAACAAAACAAAAACCACTTACTCACTCGCCGGGAATTTTTGGATCTAATAAACTCACTCACTAACCCGGAACCTGCGTGTTCCTTCTAAGCGAAGGTTCAAAGAAGGCATCATCAAACGGTGTTTGATTATACGACTCATCGGATGGCCCAGCACAGGCACTTAGATCGTCCTCTCGACAACTATCGCAAAACACCTTCCAGGCTGCTTCCAAATCCGTTAATTTATCCTTGGCTGATGCATCATCCACCCATTCACCACGTCGCAAGCGAACATATTCGGCTAGATCACGTACGGATTTCCCTGTTGTCCAAATGCATAACAATTCGCAGAGTATCTCTTCCCCTGGTCGCATGTCGCACGTTCCTTGGATGTCCGTCCCGTATTCTAAGCGAGGAAGTAATGGCAAATGGCATGTGTGTTACTTATTTCACTTAAATGTGAATGTGTGTGTATGCTCGTCTTCTCCCAGCTCGACACGTGTGAGCATCAGGGGGAAGCAAAGAATATCTCTCACGTGTCATAGCTAAACTTCAGCGGTTCTCAACCGGTGCTCCGCGGAGCCCTGGTGCCTCAGTGTGCACTCCCCAGGGGCTCCACGGCCGCTAGAGGAAAACAAAAGTAAAAAACAGTAAAAACGAGGGGAAAAAAAACCGAGTAAAATTGAAAAAATAATAATTATAAATATTTTTACATAATAAAAATAAATCAGCAATTTCTATGAATAAATAAAAAATAGGCCTACGAGGCTCCGGCATAGAAATTATACACCTGAAAAGCCCCCGGTTGGGAAACGCTGCTCTAAATCATAGGCGAAACTGTGCTTATCAAATTTACTGGAGCATGTCCCAAGAGTAAAGAAAAATATGCAATAAAACTCTGAAAAAGCGCAAAAACTGAAGAAACCACGCATTTAGAAGAACGAAAACATTCACTTGAAAATACCTAAAAATAATGACCTAAAAGGAACGGTAATATTCAATAGCGAAATATTTTCCTATCAGTTGACAAACGTTAGTATCCCTGTGTGAGGGAGGAGGTCCTTAGACGACAAGGGGGGGACCGTATAAAATTTAGATTTTTTATTTTGTTACACACTGTATTTTATTCAGAAATTTTTAGACTGAAAATATACCTCTACGACTGCCGGTTTATGAGATAAAGACCGCTTTAGCACTTACAGGACACCCCTGTACATCCAAATATTACAAGATTATGACATGAAGAGTCCTTTTCATATTTCACTTTTTAATACTATTTCAATTGCCAAAGTTCGGTGGCCTAGATGATAGTATTCTTTTATATTATCATCGATATGTTTACCCTATACATGGCCAAAACTAATATTCCTACGTGTTAGGAATAGATTATTCATGAATAGTTAGTTATTCGTTTGTTCGTACCTTGTCAACGCCTGGATTCGTTAAGAACATTTTGGTGTTACTTGAAGTAATTACAGTTGAAGTTCGTGCACGTTCCTCCCTTCTCCCGTTTATTAGGAAAAACTGGGAAATATTCGGGGTCGGCGGTAATTACGCTGCACGAGTTGTTTGAGATTCCTTGCGTAATTAATTAATCGTGTTGATATTACATGTGTTAATATGGCTCGGAGCTGTGTTATCATGTCTTTAACGTGAAATTAGTGTTGTTATGCAATTAAATGGGTTATAATATGATGCACGGAGTATAAGCGTTCGGAAATTAGTCGTTTTTGCTTAGTTTTTGGGACATTTTTCCAATTATTTCATGTAAGAAATGTCATTAGTTGTAGGTGTTTGGACTCAGTATTAAACATTCTCGGAATTGTGATCGCAGGCTATTGTATTTTAAAATGTGTCATTAATAATCGATTTGACGGAGGTGAAGTTCAGTAAAAACATTAACTTCCCTTCCGAGTGCCTAACAACCCCTCAAAACTGTTAAATACACGAATGGACTCTTTGGAACGCGAGGTGTTAATACGCCAATGTGTAAATTTTATTCTATGTACCGGGTAATGATTGAACATGTGATGACATCATGCTCTGTTATAACTACGTTTTATATGTGTGTTACGGTAAATTTGATAAATTGGATCTTATCCAGAATAGCCGGTTATTATGCATACTTACAAATCGTCTTAGGCCGGGATTACACTATAGAAGTTTGATAAAAGTTCGTTTATAAAAGTTTAAAAATGCAACCAATAGGCGGATCAGTTAAGTTCGTTCCTTCAGTGGTGGGGAACCACTTTCCTTCATTCCTGATTTCCTGATTTTCACCTGTGCTTCCCCCCCATAATATCCCAGAAAGCCATATGGTACCATGTTAAGAACCACTGCAATCTAACATGTTAATAACATAAATCACACACACATTGATCTGAAATATCTGCTGCCACCTATCGAATAAATCTAATATGATTTTTCAATTGACATTGGTAAAAGGTTTTCAATTGGTCAATAAGGACACAGTTTAATTCTGCTTTGTATCTTCTATGATCTCAATCACTCATTGAAATGAAAGACGAAGAGGGCCCTCAGAGAGAGAGAGAGGTGATAGATTTCAAGTGAATTGTGGTGGGAGAAAATGTTAATAGTTTATGAATCCAGCACAGCATGGAACCAGGATCATCTAAATACGTGGGCCCTCATGGAGACACATGATGAGATCGGGTACTACAATTTCTGGATGTAATTAATATGTATTATATCTCTCCAGCTAAGTACGAGTGACCCCAGAACACTTTGTCAGTACCGTCTTAATATGTGAACCCACCCTCGAACGGCCCGGGGGCCTCAAATTTGAAAGAGGTGCTCATGATACCGATATTTGGTTAAAATTTTTGGGAGCTTCAATATGTGAAGAGCATACTAGACAGGCATTTCTATCAAAGTAAGGGGCCTTTGAAAAATTAGTGTATCCAAGGGCGGGGGGAAGATGATGGGGCTTTTACGACGACCCTGAACTTTTCCTATGAACCCATGATATTGAGACGCCCTCCCCGCAAGAGGGAATTTCACTGATTTGTAGCCCAGTATAGGTGCGGGCCAAAGTCAATATCTCTAAAAATTCATTGGCTTATCCAATATATGTATTTCATTGCATTATTATTATTGCATTGTATTATTGATTAAATGGCGTTCTTATTAGTCATTTTTATGTCGTGGAACGAATTATCCGTGTTTCCATCATTCTCTATGGGGGAGTTTGATTCGAATAACGAGCACGTTCGCGGAACGAATTAAGCTCGCTAATCGAAGTTCCACTGTATTGACAAATCAGGTGTTTCAGCTTGTCCGAAGGTGTGTGTGTGTGATGTCATATCCGCTATTACTACGGAGGTTTCGACAGCTGGCTGATGCGTAGATAAATTAAAGAGAATTGGACTTGTGGGAATTGAACCCACGTCCTCTTAATGAGCGCCCTAGCTCATTATCTAGAAACCCAACGAATCCTCTTTCCTTAGAGGTCGTGTGTGCTGAACGGGGCCGTACATGGACAGCCAGACCTAATTCAGGTGAAAGCTCACATTGATGACACTGCCACCAGATCGCGACTTATGCGATAAATCTGTCATGCGTGAGAGTAATTAATTTGACTAAATTTATTTTAATACCTTAAGTGGAATGGAGGCTAGAAAAACCGCGAGACACCCAGACACTGTCGCAAGAAGCAACGTAAAGTCTTCGGAACACCGGAGGGGGTCCAGGGCATCTCCGGCAAAACCAATGTTTATTGATACGTCAGAGATTATATAGTGCAAGGAAATTAAAAATTATGTAAAACGAAGAATCAAATTAAACAAGTTGAAGTCAAAGTGCAACGGGCACGGATAATAAATAATCATAGAAAGTTGTATAAAATCATATCGCAAATGGCGCAGTCAGAAATTTGATTGATCAAGGATTGTACGACGCTCGGGCAGTTCAATACACTTAGTCCAATTCGCCTTTGATCACTGTTGAAGATCTTTAAAATTTCTCCTAAAGTGGACTGCAATATATTTGTTTTGATTCATGTCCATATCTCGTTGGCACCCCGGTTGGGAAACACTGGTATAGACACACTCAAGCATACTTGCAGTTACGTGTGTAGGAAACTTAAGGCTTCCACCGTCGGGTCTATGAAACGAACAATAATAATAGGTAGTGGTCAATTCCATTAATCCTAAATCCTAAATATGACATAGTGGCCTGTGGGTTCCGACTGAAATTGGCAATCAGTGCATACCCCTGAGTCATTTCTTAGCCATCCTGGACTAGTAGTGCTATTTTCGCCATGGTTGTATATGTTTTATTTTTTAAACTACTTAGAGTTTAATATTACCCATATTGGGTTATTAATCTAGGGGGAAAAGAAAGCTTAAGTAGGCTGGAGGAGAAATAGAAAGCAGAAAGTGTCACTCAACAGGGCAGTGACAGAATGTCACTTCATCAGCCTGTTAGGACGTCATTAAGTTATAATTAATGCTATTCTTTTAACATTAATCATTCATCATAATGCATATATTACCTACTCTCATTTTTATGTTCAGCGTCAACTATAGATCATATTAATAAATGCGATTATATGTTATTAAATGCAGTTAATTATGATTATTTGATTAAATATATATTATCTACAAATTTGATATTTTGCAGTTGGTCTAATTATTTACACTATATATAGTTGCTTATATACACTTTTCACAATCCCGGTACCTCCGGTCTTTTCATAACCAGAAAGTTTTTGGGTCTGGAAAAAGCTGATATCTGATCTTTTGGGTAAGTGGATATTTCCCTAAGATGTTGGTATTCTGACTCTTCAAGAGTTTGGAAGAGATTATTAGCCAGCTTTTGAGCAAAGGCGTGTATGGTTGGCATTCCTATATCGTTTCTTATACTTCTATTCCTGATGAACCAATTGGCTCCCAGCATAGCTCTTATTGTTTTGTTTTGATATTGTTCTAATTTAACCATGTGTTGATTGCTCGAGTAGAGCCACACTGGTGCAGCATATAAAAGTATGGATCTGATAGCCATTTTGTATACATTTAATTTGTTCTTGATTGTCAATGTTGATCTGCTTGCAAGTATGCGTTTTAAAGTGTGTTTTGCTACGTCTGCTCTTCGTATCACATAATTGCGTTGTTGCACAAATGTCAATCGTTTGTCAATTATTATTCCCAGGTATTTAGTACTTATAACAGGTTCAATGAATTTCCCCCCAACCACTATTCCGGCATCTGGGGGTAGATCTAGTTTTCCTGTGATCCACATAAATACTGTCTTGTCTGCATTAAGTTTAACTCTGCTGTTTTCGCACCATGATTCGACTTGATCAATTAATTCTTGTAAATTACTTAATGCCTTCTGTGGTTTTCTATCTGTACAAATTATCATTGAATCGTCTGCGTACAGCGCAGTAATACCCTTAATTGCCACTGGAAAATCATTCATGTGATAATTGTGGAGGCAAGGTCCTATAACACTGCCTTGCACTATAGATGATCTAATTCGTCTAGTTGTAGATATTGTGTCATTGATTTTTACATAAAAAGTTCTTGCTGCAAGATAATGACGTACAATTTTAATTATGCTAAAGGGTAGGGCCATTCTAACCATTTTATAGAGCAACCCCTCATGCCACACTTTGTCAAATGACTTACTTAAATCCAACAGTGCAACTGCAGCTGTATCATGATAAATTCTAGCTTCTTGGAGTGTTTCTATAACTCTTAATAATTGTGTGGTTGTAGAATGACCGTCTCTAAATCCATGTTGTTCGGGCCCAATTGTTGGATGAGACTTTTCGTAAGTGTTGATACGTGTTACCACCACTCTCTCGAATAACTTTCCAAAATTACTAAGCAATGAGATGGGTCTCCAATTGCTTGGAAAGTGCAAATCTTGGCCAGCTTTTGGTATAATTTTAACAATTGCTGTTTTCCAGTTAGATGGGAAATATTTGAGCTCCAGCAATCTATTAAAAATTTTGACAATATATTCTAAAATATTATTGGGCAAATTCTTCAGTGCCATATTTGAAATTAGGTCATGCCCAGATGCTTTACGAATTTTCAAATGTTTTATTATTGTTTTTAATTCATTGATATCTGTTGGAGTGAGAGCTGTTTGTGTTTCAGGTGGAGGATTATCAAAATATTCATTAATAGTTCTAAGCACTCTCTCGACCTGAACATTTGAAGTATTAGTGTTTGGTGAGAATTGCAGTTCAAAGGTATCTGCAAATACTTCTACCTTATCTTCATCTGTATATACCAATCCATGCGGGCCATGTATAGATGTAAGTCTTTGGCTACGGGGTTTTTGTGCTCTATAAATTTTATAGAACGACCCATCCTCACAATTAGCATCTTCTAGGAACCTTAGAAATCGTTCACTTGTAAATTCCCTGATTTCTCGACGTGTATTGTTTCGTAATGTTGTATATCTGAGTCTATGTGTAGCATCTCTGGTTCTTTGCCACCTTCTTCTAGCTCTATTCTTTTCTCTTATCATTTCCCTCAGATATCTGGGGAGTGCTAATGGGTTGTTTTCGTTTGACCTTTCCCGAGTGGAATTATTAACAGTGTCCTGCAATTTTTGTGTTAATGAGTTTATTTCATTTTCTATATCTATGGTACACTCACTAGCATTATCTGGTGTTTCAATTCCTGTAAGCACTTGCCTATATAGTGGCCAGTTTGTAACTTTTTTGATTTTTTGTTGTATGGGAATTTCGAAATCAACATCAATAATTGTTGGAATGTGATCTGATGTAAGTGCTGATATTACCTCTACTGCTAAAGGAACACTGAGGTTTTTGACCAGTGTAATATCTAGGACGTCTGGTGTTCGGTTGCTGTCATCCGGATAGTGTGTCGTAGCACTTGGCCCGTATGTAATAATATTTTTATTTCTGCAATACTGCTCTAATATACGTCCTGCTGCATTGTAATTATTTGAATTCCAAATTGGTGATTTAGAATTTAAATCACCGCTAAGAATTGTTGCATAATTGCAGTCAAATATATGATTTAACAGAGAGATATCAAATTGATTATTTGGTGGTTTGTATAAAACACAAATTCGGATTTTTCTAGTGCTAGTGAGGTGCAAATCCACTGCCAACGCTTCGCAATCTCGGGAATGTGGGAGGTCAACAATGTCATAATTTAAATGCCTTTTGATATATAAGGCTACTCCCCCTCCTCTTTCGTGCGTTCTATCTTTCCTTATACAATCATAATTTGCTATCTTAGCTGTATAACATGGTTTTAAAAATGTTTCGCAAATTAACATCAGATCAAAATCTTCATCTGCAACAATTTCTCTTAATTCTTGGAGATCACGAATAATACCTCTGGCGTTCCACGCCATGATCTTGAGATATTTTATTTGTTGTGAACTATTATTGAACATTGGTGAAGTTTACCGATAATAGTTTCATAGATATTTCAGTAAAGCTATCAATAAATACTGAGTATTTTTCTTGATATGTCTTAGCTTGTAAATATGTCTTAGCTTGTAAAATTCCATTAACTAACAAACTCAACAGTTACATCAAACTATTCTTTTTAAAAAATTCAACCAATAAAGAAATAGTGTCATTATATATTCAAAAACTTTTCATTCATAAAACTGCTAATAGTTATGGGAAGTATCCTATGCGTAAACGAATTATTTTAACAATTTATTTCCTTAATGTAAAATTTTTCAAATTTCAGTTGTGTGTAGATGGCGCTGCGTATCACAATTTTTATTTTGAAAATGCTGAAAAATTTCCACTTAACTGATCTGATACTGAAAATTTTAAAATTGCTAGTAGTCAAAGCATATTTGTTACGGTAAATATGATAAATCTGTGATTATGTATAAACGCCGGTTATTATGCATAATCAACACCAATCATCTTGTAAGTTCGATAAATTTCGCCCAAAAATCTGGAAAACATGTAAGCATTTATGACATGAAAAACATGAAAATATGGCCGAAGATTAGCACCCGCTTAATCTTTGGTCAGTGTTAGTTACACTATAAAAGTTCTTTGACGAAAATACTTCTTAAAATTTTTGTCCAAACTTTTAAGGCAATAAATGGATCATATTGCACTGTATAAAAGATTTCAAAAGTTTTGGCTTGTTTGGATTGTGTTGTAAGGCCGGCATTACACTATAAAATTTTGCTTATAAAACTTGAAAACTTGCAACCAATAGGCGGATCAAATAAGTTTCGAGTTTTAAAAATGAACTTTTATCAAACTTTTATAGAGTAATACCGGCTTAAGAGATACAGTATTTTTGCCTATTGCTGTAGTAAATATAGGATCTGTAAACATTGTAATGACTTTGATTTGAGAAAATACGAAGGAAAAAAAACCGTGTGTTGTGTGGTAAGACCATCGATTGCTCATGAAGAAATTCAGATCTGTGAAATCATATTGATTGGTATAGTTCGTACTTAATAGCGCCTCTCTCGCAATCAGGAAGGACTTGAGTTTCTAGCTTTTGCGTTTTTCGGATAGGTTATAACTTCTGCTAAGAGACCAAATTCACGTGGGCCCTCCTGTAATGGTAAGGCACCGTTATGGCAATTTTTTCCTGGTCCACCTCAACACTAAAACCTCAAACGGTTAAGATATTTGTTAGCTCTCCCACTAACCACTTATCAGACTCATTGTTTTATTTTATCAAATCAGAAATTGTGCATTTTGCTTATGTCACACTTTTCAAAGGCCTTTATAATCACTTTCTTCACATGATTGCACTACTTGTTCTCAGTGCTGCAAACTTCACCAACACTAGACAACAATGAAATTGCGTCCGACATGAAAATGTACACAGGGTGTTAATGGACTGACAAACTCAGAGGGTTGTTAATAGACATCAAGGGGAGCGAAAATTCCAATGTAACATTGGTGTCGCAAACCACGTTGAGAGGGTGAAAATCGCGAAAAACGCATGCAGGTTTCGACGTCACGCTGGAGCGACAGAAAAGTGCAATAATAACTACAAAAAGATTTATGTGATTAAGATTACAAGAGTTGTTGGAAGTGGCGGCCGCTGACATCATTGCACAGTCTACAACGACGTAAAAACGATTCCCGGACGCACTCGAAGGTACCAGGTATGCTTTTGATGTCTGCCGCGGCGATGGCAATCCGCGCTATGAGATACTCCGGTGGGTTCAGAGGCGTCGCATAAACGACATTACCATCTGCTCGACCGTAAATCAAATGCATATCAGCGTATTCCTCATTCGTGTAGTCAGCCATCACGATACTCATCGAAACAGGCAACTAACTGCTAAACGTACTCACTACCACAATAGCGCTAATTTACGACGCCCGCAGCGCTTGATCCTTCTCCAGCGCATGCGTTTTACGGCTCTGCTTCCGTTAGATATGGTGAGCGAACACATGAACGCATTCAGTGATCAACTGACATCCACCTTTCGTCTCCTCAGGACTCAGAGCCTGCATGCAATTTTCTGAATTTCCACCCTCTGAACGACATTTGCGACACCATGTTTCACCGCAATTTTTGTTCCTCTTGATGCCTACTAACAATCATCTGAGTTTGTCGGTCCATCAACAGAACACCCTGTATTTTCGAATGGTTCATGATCTTCTGAACACAAATATCACCATGAAAAAGTTTTATCAACTTTTGTGTTTGAGAAATTACCATTTTAACAGTTAAAAGGTGCTTTACGAGCGTTATTACACTGTTGCGAAAATTAATAAATGATGAATAAGAACTATTTACATGTGTCATGTTTCGCCTGTAAATAGCCGTTATCGTTGTGAATCTCGCCAAATTGACGATAAATTTGGCAAGTCTTATTGACAGTTCCTATGATTTGGCGATGTCATAGCGCCAATGCTGAGGAAATCCCTTCATAACCGCGGAAATTCCTCTGAAAGTTTTTAGATAGTTGCGCCACCTCACGGAACTAACGGTTTTGTTGAGATTTCTTGAATGTGAGAGAAGTCGCTTTCGGTTAGCGTTGTTTCGTCAAATCGCTGCTTGTGAAAGCGTGTAAATAGCTGTTCTGTAAAATAAATCTACGTTGTCCTTGGCATCGCTTCGTGTATTGCCATCTAGAGCGCTTGCGATGAGCATTATCCAGAACAATTTGATGTCAGAAGCGGGATAATTCAAGGCCTATCTACATAATCTTCGTAGCAATATGGTGGAGAAGTGGTAAGGACCTCATAAAAGAACGTTACCAGGGAAAATGGTCATTTCAATATGCTATCCGATTACTGTTGGACAATTGTAAGAGATGCTCCTTTTGTCCAATACAAACGCAATGCAAAACAGTTTACATGTTAAACACCGATAAATGAACCATCAAGATGTTGCAATATATGCGTGTTTCTATTTATTTGTGTTGTTTTTTTTCTGTACATTTATTTGGCTTTTTATGTTCTTAAGTTGTCGATGAATGTGTTGTATAGTGTTATTATAAGTGTATTATTATGTGCGATTTCAGAGGAAAGCGTAGCTAATCCATCTTTTTGATGGTCAAATTCGTGTTCAGCTCACCGAATTACATAAGAAATTACTATTTTTGTTTTGGACGTAGAAACTGTCCAAATTTCTTTCTCGTTGTAATTTTTGGCTTCCTGACTTCTCCTGCGGTGCTGCAAGTTATGAAGATTTGAGTTTTGAGGAATTGAGTAATTTGTAAATATCTGTAAATGCACTTCATGTATAAGAAATCTTCTATTTTTAAAACGCAATGTTTTGCAGAAACGGAGAAGGGGGCAAGGTTCTTTACACAATTGAAAATGGTATAAATCTTTGATCAAATATTGGATAGGAAGGCAAAATTTTAATATATAATCTATTATATATATATAATAGATTATATATATACCATTATATATCTATTCTATAATATAAAATCACTCGAAAAGGGCCTGTTGCTAAGCAACCGAGTGACGGAAGTCTGTTACGGAAGTGGGTTCGATTCATATATCGATATTCACATTCATATATCGATATGATATCATATATCGATATTGGGTCGATATTCACATATCGGGACCCATTTGACCCATCGGGACCATGTTATGTGCATGTACCAAGAGGCTCCTACATCCTACAGCAGAGCCCTTAGGCTGGAATTTAGATTTCGAGCCCCCCAAACCAGCTTTTCAGGGGCCCCTCTGTGATTAATTTATAGTGTGAAAAATCAAAAAGTGATAAGAATCGTTGTGGCCCCTGTCAGCCCTTCCTTTGTGGAGGGGGGGGGGGGAGGTCCATGCCGAGAGGTATATATATGTATAATATACACACACAACAGCAGTGCTCCCAACACAGGGTCAGGGTACCCGGGGAAGATTTCACGTATAAGTAAAAAGTTTTCATTTACAGGGGCCCTTGATGGATCTCATTGTTTTCTTGCCGCTTTAACGTTGAAAAATTTCGATAGCGGAAGCAAAAGATATATCCAGTCTGGGGCCCCACCAAAAGTAAACGAATTGGTGTCCCGGGTAATTGGTTGGGGGGTCCTGGATTTTATTCGTTGGTAAAACGAATACAAATGAAAATTTTTCATGGCACTCGCTCCGGGGGATGACCGACAAGCTTCCAAGTCGGGGGGCCCCATGTTTACAGGTTTGATTTTGGGGGCCCTGGATTTTATTCGTTGGTAAAACGAATACAAATGAAAATTTTTCATGGCACTCGCTCCGGGGGATGACCGACAAGCTTCCAAGTCGGGGGCCCCATGTTTACAGGTTTCATTTTGGGGGCCCTGGATGAATCTCATTCTTTTCTGTTGTAGAATTTGCAACAGCGGAAGCCCGAGATAAAGCCAGTCTGGGGCCCCACCAAAAGTATGCGAATTGGTGTCCCGGGTAATTTTTTGGGGGCCCTGGATTTTATTCGTTCGTAAAACGAATACAAATGAAAATTTTTCATGGCACTCGCACCGGGGGATGACCGACAAGCTTCCAAGTCGGGGGCCCCATGTTTACAGGTTTCATTTTGGGGCCCTGGATTTTATTCGTTGGTAAAACGAATACAAATGAAAATTTTTCATGGCACTCGCACCGGGGGATGACCGACAAGCTTCCAAGTCGGGGGGCCCCATGTTTACAGGTTTGATTTTGGGGGCCCTGGATGAATCTCATTCTTTTCTGTTGTAGAATTTGCAACAGCCGAAGCCCGAGATAAAGCCAGTCTGGGGCCCCACCAAAAGTATGCGAATTGGTGTCCCGGGTAATTGGTTGGGGGCCCTGGATTTTATTCGTTGGTAAAACGAATACAAATGAAAATTTTTCATGGCACTCGCTCCGGGGGATGACCGACAAGCTTCCAAGTCGGGGGCCCCATGTTTACAGGTTTCATTTTGGGGCCCTGGATTTTATTCGTTGGTAAAACGAATACAAATGAAAATTTTTCATGGCACTCGCACCGGGGGATGACCGACAAGCTTCCAAGTCGGGGGGCCCCATGTTTACAGGTTTCATTTTGGGGGCCCTGGATGAATCTCATTCTTTTCTGTTGTAGAATTTGCCACAGCCGAAACCCGAGATATAGCCAGTCTGGGGCCCCACTAAAAATCTGCGTATTGTGTCCCCGCTACTGGATGTGGGGCCCTGGATTTTATTCGTTGTAAAATTGATAAAAATGAAAAATTCTCACAGGGGGGTGTCCGACAAGCTTGCAGGTCAGGGCTTCATGGAAATGTTGGCAGGTTGTAATTCGGTGCCCCTGAATGTATCTCATTGATTTTTGTGGTTTAACATTGTAAAATTTGCAACACATCGGTAGCCCAAGATATATCCAGTGTGGGGCCCCACTGAAATTCAGCGAATTGAATCTGGGGACCCCCATGGGGGAAGTTTTCTGGGGATACTTGATGAATCTCATTTGTTTTTTGTTGCTTTATTATTATTTTCATTAAAATTCGCTTCTTCAGTAGGCTGGTGCTTTCACACGTCCCTTTCCCCTTTTCCATAGCACGCTGATGAAGTGGGACGAAATAAACAAGATATGTCCGGGAGAGAAGTGGGGGGGGGGGGTTGGCCGCCTAGTATAATATATAATGGCAGGGGTCCGTCCAGGAGGCCGAGACAAATTTTATCAGTTTTTGTTTCTACACACAGAAAATTTACTTCAGAGGGGGAACTCGGGTTTCCCACCAAAGATCTCTTACTAGAGGCCCTGACGGATGATGTGGGGAGACATAATTTTACAACATATCATTCAAAATATAATGCTACAGTTGGTAACAAGATGTTCCAAACTCTGCCACGAAGCTGGGCTGGAAGAGATCTGGGCAACAGGATAAGTCCAGTGGCAAAGTTCTGGCGTTCATTCATTCAGTTGGTGATCATCTAGGTGTTGATTACCAGCACACAGAAAATTGAAATCGGGGACAAAGGAAATTTCTGCCAGAAACTAGGAAATTTCATTGTTCCATTGATGACTGTCGTCGATGTTTTCGAAAAGATGAATTCATTCAGTGCACAATGTGATCGGCCATCGAAAAACTGTTTTTCGTACGTATTTTACATTGTACAAGAGATACGGCGGCTATTCTCGGCTATTACATTCCGCACAAACATGCAATCTCATAGCAAATTTCTCAAGCGTATTATATACTTCAAACCTCGTCGATGAACTGCCAGGTGAAAATGAAGCCGCGAATCATAAAAGCTCAAAAAGCCATTATCAAACCTCTTTTTAAAAGTAACAAATCACGGGATTGATCTTTATCATAATAAACCCCCCCGTTTTTTTCGAAATCTCAGAAAATTGGTACATGAAGAAGGTTTTATTGTAGAAATAGCCCAAAAAGAGACTGAATATATACTGTTTTAGAAAGTTCCAGTAGAGAAAAATGATTTTTATTGGTTTTTTTCCCCCTATAACGGCTAAAATGACCGCTACCAGCGTTCTAGGTAGTTCGAAATTCCCGGCGTTTTAGGACTGAATATATTTCATATCAAACACAACCAAAGTCTTATAACTCATCCACGGCCGATTTCCAGCATACAAGTTCAGCTGGAATGTTCTCACTCTTGTTGTAAAACCGATGTAACAGGGTTCATTTCACTCAAGAGAAGTGAACATCTGTCCAATTCTAGAAAGTTTTCTCCGGCAACTATCTCTTCGAGAGCGAGAAAGCTTGGAAAGATCATCATCATGCTATATTTTTGCCGTTTTATACCTCTCCTTATACCGCACTTTTCTCTTGCACGAGAGAGAGAACATTATTTAGGTTTTGCATACGGTAGATTACACTTCCAAGATACGTCTTTGGCAGGTTGTGGGTGAATTGGTGTAAATCCGGATTGCACAGTGTAATGCTTGTACTCGCTCACGCTATTTAGTACTTGCGGCTAAGACAACGAGTGTGTTACTTCTCAAGAGACCGCTTCCAAATGTGCAAAAGCCCTGTGTAGAGGAAACTGAAATTCAGCTAGTTATTTGATTACTTAGAAGAATTCTATGTGAATTAATAGCTCAATGCAAGACATACAGAAATCTGGAATATTGTGTGAAGATACTGATTCTTTGTGAAAGAAATTGCCTTTTCCAGGACACGAACCCAAGTGAATTGCTGGCGGTGAATTTTCTGGACACGAGAACAGATATGCTCCAAGAAAGCTATTCCATCTTTAGATACCATCTCTTCCACCAAGATATTCCATCTCCTCTGTAGTTTAGTGGTTAGAGCACTCGTCCGGTATACTGGGGGTGGGGGGTTCGAGTCCCGGAAGAGGCAGAGATGTTTTTTTTTTAATCAACATCTTCCCAAAAAATCAGCATCTTTACACAACACCCAGCTTTCTGTATACCATATACAGGGAGATTATAATTGAAGTCCCTGAACTTTGAGTAGGTTTTTTTGAATGATCTATTCGATTTTTTTTATAACCGCTGAACAATGTTCAGAAAACATGATCCGCTCGTGAACGAGATTTCCCAAATCGGTGACCCCAGTTGCATCAGGTATAGTAATACCATTCGACTCGCAAGTGAAAAGTGTGTTGTTCGAATCAAAATCAGCGACCATGTACTTATCAACACTAAAGGTTATACTCCATTAATTAGCTCTGCCGCAATCATATTCAAGTTCATCTAGAGCCTCTCCCTATCGCTTCGATTTCCGACAGAACGGGGCTATTAGCTTCACGTTATCTGCGAGTTTGCCATCGAGGGTATCGATGAAAAGTGGAAAAAAACAAGTATTGGCCCAAGGACACTTCCTTTGGACACACACCTGTCTAATCAGAAAATCCTCCGTTCACCAAAACCCGTTGTGACCTATCTCTCAACCACGATCCAATTCAACAAGTTGATCCCAACCCCAATCTCGTGTAAACGTTTCGCGAGTTCGACATGTCGGACCCGATCAAATGCCATCTGAAAATCAATATAAACAAAACCGACGTTTTTGCTTGTTTCCAAAGCATCAGTCAGGTGATCGTAACAGCAAAGAAGGTCATTATTAAAACTTCGTTTTCCGTGGAATCAAAAAATGGATACGCAATCAATATGGTTATTCAACAGTTTCATAAAAAACATAATGAATCAAAATGAAATAAAAAAAATCCAATTTCCATTTCCCAGATGTAGCAATTTTTTTTTTATTTTCTGGTTGAATATCGCGATGACGTCACGAAAAAGGAAGACATTAATACATTGTATTTTCTTTTTTGGAATATGAATAACCAATATTTATTCCTAAGCGGAAAGATTCCCATCATGTCGTCCCTCGCACTCCTGTAATTGCCTTCGACTGATCAAGCCATTACAGTCTCCACACAAATGTTTTATTTTCATACTCACCATTATACGTGCGGAGAGCACTTCCAACTGAATTGCATTTTGTTACTTTGTTCCCCTCTCTTTATAATTTCAATATATATTTTTTTTCTTTATTCACTCCCATATTCCGACATCCAGTTAACCATTTACTCTGCTATGCGTATGGCATAGAGTGAAGGGGGAAAAAAACACAAATTTAACAATCCACCCGGTGGAATATGGCGTTCTTTTTAAGAGTTTTTTCGTTTTTTCCCCAATCGTTGTTCGATGGTATAAAGGGTGGAAAAGCATCATTACTCTAAATAGCTACCAGGGAACAAAGATTTTTCTTGTTTAGCTAATGGAGGGGATACTTCAGAGATAGAGATGTAACAAGGAACAACATTCTACGGCAAATTCCATCGTTTAAGTCCACTCCATCAGGAAGAAAGGGAAGGGGGGGGGGGGAGAGTGCCGAATGTTTTCCATTAACTACGTGATGGCGTATTCCCGTGGAATAATGACAGTTGTAAGGGAGCCGGCTCATCTAAGGGCGTAGAAACGGGATCTGAACAAGATGAATACACCATCAATGTGAGGCTCGGTGTCGTTGTCGAGATAAAAGAAGAGTCGGTGTATATAGCTCCGGCGTGTGCAGCTAAAAGCATCTCCTGGAGAGTCACTCGCGATAAATTTCGCCCTTGACGTTAACCCATTGATACATTACTTCCGTTTTAAGTATGTGCATGCAGTGAATGCGTTCCGTCCACTCTTTGCGAAATTATTTGCGAAACTCTCTCTCTCTCTCTCGGTCATAATCCATTACATGTTCTTGCCGAGTCCTGGGTTGAAGGAAATGTTTGCCTTTGCGCGTTGTGTAAAGTCATTTATCTATCGCTCATGGTGGGGTGCATGAATCCTAAGGCATATAATCGTACGGAGAGATCATATCCTGGGAAAAGACAGTGATATTTCATTTATTCTGATACAGGGTGTTCCGTATAATTCGGAAATAGTTAAAAAAAATTCATAAGAATCGAAGGTATATTCGAATGTGATTCACGGAAATGTTATTCTTGAGAAGTGGGGGGGGGGGGGGAAGGGAAATAGTTAAATTTTTTGCCGATAGTGGGTGTTGCACGAAAGTGATTCTCCACAATAGTTGGATCCGAACCTTTGTACAATGTGTTCTGTGTCCGAAACGTCAGTAAAGTTTCAGTCGACGATTCTTTTGTCTGAGGTAAAACAACTTCACTAATAGTGCTTTATACCACCAACGCCAACATCATAATGAAGACCTTATTCTAAGCGCCAATAACAGAAAAAATCAGAAACGAGCTGTTAATCGCACACATATAGCAGTTTGATTTGCGTAGTTCCAGTGATTTGCTTTTGTGCAGCGCCCTCTATCTAGAAAATATGAACTAAACCTGTTTTTGCAAAACAAAACAAAACCACACACAACCAGATAGCACCCCCTAGCAGCAGAGCTGAATTTTTCTTTCCAAAAAATCCGCATATCTACATATAGCCCGTTTTCTGTATCTCTTGTATTATCAAGTGGAGAGGATAATCTTCCTCTACATACAATGCTGCCATCTGACGTCATTTACGAGATATTGGGTGATTGCTATCGCCGTCCATCACACGGCTCGTTTTAGCACAAACACACTCTAAGGAGGTAATAGTCTATCTGCATCAATAGCGTAGTGGTATCGCACTCGTCCGGCATGCGAGAGGGCGTGGGTTCCAATCACCGTAGAGGTAGACGTAAACTAGTGTGTGTGTAGAGGACATCTTTATCTACTTATTATATTTCACGTATTGTTGATCGATATGGAAATATCGCCCTTTCAGTGAGGGCTGAGCATTAAAACTCTCTCTCATGGTCCTCCGCAATGGTGGGGCTGCCCCACCCAGGACGATTGCTATCATTTGTATGTTGAAACTATATATTCACTATGTAGGGACAAAGATCCCAGCGTATGGGCCCTGCAGAAAAATGTGAGGCCATGCTACAGATACAAAAGCCCATCTGTGGGGTTCGCTTAGCAAAGGGAGCAATGAAAACTTACTTTCACTGAAAAAAAAGGGACGATGAAACTTATAGAATTTAGAAAGGCTCTGGTGCAGTGATTCCCAAAGTGGGTGTCAACGCCCCCCGGGGGGGGGGGGCGATGGAATGTTGCCGGAAGTATATAAAACATCACACGCCCGACCCATCCATTAGGATATACGGTCACTGTAGATCAGACGTCGAGAGAGCAATCCTTAGCGGATTAATTGAGCGAATGGAATCAATAAAATTCCTATAAACAACATATCTCAATAGGCAATAAATAAACATCGTCCCAGAGAACCAACTCATCAGTGGGACTACGTTAAAACAGTGATACAATCATTTTCACTATCAAAAATTATGATTGGTTCCAAGTTGATAAAATTCCCTGTTAATTCTGGGTTAGACTTATGTAACCCATAAAATCGTTACTATTTATAATCAACAATTGGAATCTAACTTGGTTGGCAATGTTCTATTATCATGTATTAGAATGTCTCTCCAAACAATTAAGAACAAGGTGTTACAGACTATCCAACACAACCACACATTCTCAGACAAGTTGCGGGACGGTTAATTATGCTAAGGATCTCCACATACCAGATATATGATCGATCTATCAAAGACCTTGCATCAGTTTGTAGGGTCAGAATAGGGCAAAAACCCATTTTCTTTCCCAAAGACTACCCATAAAGGGCAACAAGGTATTAGTGGTTATTTATACCATTTCACCAGCGATCCTTTTAAAGGTCTTTACATGTTATGAATGTATCCTGTGTTATACATATTTGCATATTATATCGTAGATCATACAGACACAATCCTCAAAGACAATGATGACATGGTCGCAACAAATCCATTCAGTATTCAAATATGTAGTCGCAATAGTTGTTTTACAACCATTGCTATCTAAACATTCTTTTGTTAGATGTTAAAAGCACAAATATTATTTACCTTATATAGTTCACATATTAAATTTATAAATACAATCAACCGTTAGTTTCTATCTGTGTGCATTAAAAATATACATTAATCATCTTCCGACATTCATCTACTGGCGGTTCTACCATTCTTTGTTACCTTAGTAATCTTTTACCAATCAATAATGTTTCTTACCAGAGAAATACAAGTTATTGTCAATGCTCACAAAATCTTTTACATATATTATATTTTCCAAAACACACATATTTTCTTTCCCAGAAAGTCGTTACCACAATACTTAAGTCATTTAAAACGATTCCATCAGTTCAATTATCATTTTACAGTTATTACTGCTAAATATTATTCATATTCAAATTATTGAAATTATAAAATTTTACAAAATTACAAAATATAAAAAAATTATTATCGAGAGAACAATTATCAATCACATTATTATTCACAGATATTTGTAACAGAGCAAACAGACATCTTGATCCTCTATATATACCATCCATACTGTTTTACCCCTCTCCCTCTTCTTTACTCGAGCTGCTCTTGAATCTTCCATGATCGTGTCCAGTCACTTTTATTATTTGCGAATCGATCACACAAGTGGCGCTGGTGTGAATTCACTGCCAGTACTCACAATATATGATCATTGATTCTTTTATGATTCTGGTCAGTAATTCTTTTATTCTTCTGTTTTTCAACAAAATTTTCAGTTCCAGGGTTCTCATGTTTCTAGGAATTGTCTTCTCTCTCTCCTCTTTCCAGTATTGACACTCGTAAATATAGTGTCTTCTTCGTGTATTTGTGTCTCCACAAAATACACATAAGCTACTTCTCCCATGGTGCCAACCTTGGTAATAACCAAGTGCACCGTGTTCTGTTGAGAGTTGATTAATGTAAAAGTCGCCCAGTGTTCTTTTCGTTCCAACCCCTGGAACGAAAGGTGCCGGTAGAAGCTACGGGTATAATATAGGATCCTATGGGTTAGATTGCGTTGGGAGGCGATGGGAGAAAAAAAATTTCTGAAAGGGGCGATGGGACAAAAAAGTTGGGAAACTATCCTCTAGTTTATAAGGGGGCTGAACCTTTAGGAGAGTGTGGGCCGCTTGAGTGATCTGGAAGAGCACTACATGTCAACCAATCAGCGTTCTTACGCTACACAAGGTGCTGAAATCCTCCTCCTAGAAAACCCCGGCTTTTTATTAGAGGAATATGGAGGAAATGCTTGCGCGCGTGGTTTTTTTTGTAGCAAATGGTTTTTAAATGTGCCGCTGAAGGTTGAGTTTGGGATTGCGGAGCCACATTAAATGAATCCGTGGGCCACATTTGCCACGCGGACCATGGGTCACACATGTATGCCCTGGTGGGAATGAATCCACTCGAAGAACGGGGTTTCATTTGATCGACCAACTTTTCCCACTCTTTTTAGATGAGAAATCTAAAAACAGGAGAGAACCATTGATGTTAATGTTGTAAGTACACTTGTTTCCTGGTTTTTTTTTTATCCTTTTTTTTTTTCTTCATTTTTCCCCAACATCATCATTAAGTTCACGAACAACCCCCCAGCCGTCATCTATTCCGCAATTAAGTACGAACACGACGGTTCACACTCATCCTCATCATCACCCGCATTTTCTTCTCTTGCTCCTAGAATTCCTAGATTAATCCATTTTTGGAACCGGAAATTTCATCCATCTTCCATCTCGTCCATGTTTTCCTCCCTTCTCTTTCACAGCTCCATATTTTTTTTATGTTTTTTGTACGTTTTTTCTCCGAAGGGATTTGACAGCATTTTCCCCCCTTTTCCCATCCATTGAGCCTCACTGAACAGACTCACAGAATCGATACTTATACACACTTTCGTGAAAACAACAAAGCACCATGAAGAAAGTCACTGTTTTTATTGAAATTAAATATGTGTGAAGGACATACACACAGATTACGAAATGATTAAAAATTTAAAGCCGTAGGACCTATCAACGGTTAGCAATGGCGATACGTGCTTGTATACGCCGATGCAAAGAGTGATAGTTTCCTAATCTCATCTTGCGATGCATTCTGACAGGCATTCATCAATTGTTGCTGCAGATCTGAAACATTTTGGAGTTTATGAATCTGGCGGCCTATGACGTCCTATACATGCTCGATTGGCGGAAGGCCCGTTGACCTTGCTGGCCAAGAAAGAGTATCGACAGCACGGAGGCAGTCCAGAGATATGCGAGCCGTATGGGGCCTGGCAGTGTCCTGTTGGAAAATTGTGCGCCCCGAGATGACTTGCCGTGAAGGGTAATGCAACTGGCCGCAGGATGTCTTCAACATATCGTTGAGCTGTTAAAGTTGTACGCAGGATGACTAGAGGCGACCTGCTATTTGTAAGAGATAGCACCCCCACACCATCAAATCATGGGTAATGGCTGTATGCATCTGTAAAACAAAGGCTGAATGGGACAGCTGGCCCCGGTTCTTCCACACACGGGTCCGACGGTCATCTGCTCCAAGACTGAAGCGGGATTCATCGCTTGTGATGCCAGTATGATGGCAGCCATAATGATCGGCAACAGCCCCACCTCGCGATGCGAGAACGTCGCTATGATCACTCGACCACCACAGCGGCAAGGCAGTAGCACGTTGGATAGCGGACAGTGATGTCGTTGGGGAAATTTGAGCCTCTCGCACAATCATCCGATCTTGCTTCAAATTCGTGCATCTTGGCCTACCAGAACCTTCATTCAGCAGCAACCATAGCTGCCAGTAAGTTTGCACAGCCGCATCCGTACGTTGCAGATGGTAGCCTATCGCTCGGTAAGACCAGCCAGCTTCAAGCATCCCGACTATGCGACCACGTTCGAAGTAGTCCAATTCACTATAAGGTCTTCGCCAACTTCGCAACGACATTATTGGGTTGTGCGGCCGGGAACTACAACGCCGACAACGAGGAAAGATGAACCGTTCGTGATTGTTACCTGTTTTATGCCAGTTGCGCAGTAGAAACACGTGCTATAACCGAAGTTAACATTCATTGGCCTTGAAAGTTTACATTAAATTATCATTTGCATACTTTCCGTGCTTTTTTTTGCAAAAGAGTGTATGTCTGTCTAGAGCAGAGATCTTCAACCATTCATTGCACACCAAAAAAAAAGGAATTCCACCAAGCCCCGAGGGCCAACAAGTCATACTGCGGTACCTTGATTTGCACAGTGGCGTTCTAACAGTTGCGCCCTAATGGAGGACAAGTTCTACGAATCAAACGCGGAGGGGCTCTATATTATTATTATTATTAGAGGATTTTCTTTATTCTGGGATTATTGTTTCCCATCTTCAATGAATTTGAGATTATTTTTCCAATGAATATCGTTATATGGAATACTGTCAAAGGCCGAAATCGGCGAGTTCTGAACTACCTGGTTCAGTTCAACTGGCCAATGTGCGATAAAAGATCTGCCCGCATTCAAGCAAATCCGAGAGTAACCGCAGTCCATCACCCTACGGTGAAAGACCGGGTTGCATAGAAACAAACCTTACATTCCAAGATACATTATAAGGAATTTAGAGCATCGTGGGTTGGCCGCAATAAGTGGTGAGAACCATTAAGTTACTCATAGTGAAATACTTGGCGAAATTTATATTTGGCGAAGTTGTGTAGTGGTTTTTTCCCCTATCGTTCTATTTTCTCACGTGGTTGCAGGTGGTCTTTCGGTTCTTGTTTTGAATTTCATTGTTTTATTTTATTAATTTCAAAAAGGCCCTCTTAAGGACCAAATTAATTTTTTTTTTCAATTGAGTTGCCATCATCTTTTGTGAATAAGATCGTGGAAGAGAAGGATACGAGGAAGAAAGGATAATACGCAAGACTTTCGTAATTCGAAGTAATTTAAAAGCATTCGCTTAGTTATTTTGCGAAATTCAGTCTCACCAAAAGCACTGCCTCTCATAACATCTTGCAGGGGAGTAACCAATCACTGCGCGCTAAAGCCTCTTGTGTTACCAAGTATGTAAGGATTGCAATCACGCGTCCGGATTTACGTGTTGACACAATCTCATGCTCAACGGCTAGGTGGCAGGCATCAAAACACATTCTCCTCTGCACTTATCCCACGAAACGCGACAATCTCAACGTTATCCACATTTCAACACTCCAGACCAGCATTAGAATCACTCCGATTCTAGCCCTTTTCTTACCGCCGGTGAAAAATTAGGTATTTTTGCCGTTTTGAGAAGAGATCCCATAGCCTACCCCCACATTAATAACGGACCCAGTTCTTTGTGGAGAGAAATATTACGTCATCTCTGGGTTCTCTCTAAATGGGTATCCTTTATAAAAACTTATTACGTGTGTGTGTGGAAATTTTTTTCTCTTTCTCCATAAGAAAAGAAAACGGACTATACCTGATTTTTCCGACTCATACGGAAAAGAAAAATAGGAAAAAAACATATAAAAGAAATACTGAAGTTGAAATTGCTTCCTGTCAAATAAATCCTAAACCTTCATACATATGATACAGACGTACACTTTTATATATATATATAAGACGGGGAGGACGGTACCGAACCGGGGGAAGAACGTAATTTCCGGCCTCAAAATGGCTTAATCTTGGGCCTGAATCACCCATCGTCTCGCTAACTCACATTAATCAAAAAAGAAATAAAATCAAAGAAAGCAGAGAAATAAGAAGAAAATCTCTGATGCTGATGTTAGAAATTTTTGATATCGTTAAGGAGGTTAAGAAAGAAATTTCCGTTTCCCCCTCAGAGATTCCGTCCAGCGTCTTAATGAGTGGACATTACGGGAGAAGAAGATCCCTGGCGAAATTCAATGTGTTAATGGCTTGATAGGGTTAAGGAGGTTTACGGAAGATTCGCCGAAAACAATTCACCAACCAAGCAATTCACCGACCAGCAATTCATTCACGGAAAATTCACCGGAAACAGTTCGACACGAGTCAGTGAGCGATCGACACCATTTGTAACAGAAAGTCTCCACGCGAAGCTTTGACGTCACTGGAGACGTCCGTTTCACCTGTAGCCATTGGATAATATAACAGGCCGACTCGTGCGATATCTTTTTTTTTTTTTGCAGTATATACAACCTCTAACAATAAAGTTCGGTGAATGAAGTCAGAACGGCCGATCTGGCAACACTGGCGAAGCAAAACGCTGCACATGCGTAGCGGCAGGTGTTGACCATCTGCCGCCACCGTTGTTCAGTTGAGCGTCGTTTGTGTTCCGTGAAAGACTTGTTTTACAAAGGCTTGTTTAGTGCGTTGGTTCTTAACTGAGAACAGGGAAATGAACAGGAAAATCCACAAGGAACTTCTACCTGAGGGACCGACGATGAATGCTGCAAGGTACATTGAAATTTTGACCCGTTTCATGAAACGTCTATGCAGGGTACGACCTCAGTGCGCACAATAAGGTTCATGGTTTCTTGTTCACGACAATGCTCGCCCTCACACAGCCAATATCGTCAAACAGTTCCTGGCAAAAAAGGGGGTGGTGCAAATCGAACATCCACCATACTCGCCAGATCTCAATCCTCCAGACTTCTTCCTATTCCCACGACTCAAACTCGCTTTGAAAGGAAAGAGATATGACGATATTCCTGACATACAGCGAAACGTGACGAGGCTTTTGAACTCCATCCCAAAAGAAGACTTCTTGCAAAGTTTCCAGGACATGTATAGGAGAGCTCAGCGGTGCATAGTAATGGGAGGTGACTATTTCGAAGGACAGTAAGGTAACTTTCGTTAACATTTCATCTCCGTTAATGTTACAGGACTATTCACCGAACTTTATCAGAGGTTGTATAATGAGTATAGGTGAAATATAACTTCTTCAGTGACGTCACGAGCTTCTCGCGGAGCCTTTTTGCTATAGATGGTGAAACGATATAGTAGTTAGTCAGTTAGTGACAGAGTGGTTAGTGAGTCAGAATGAGAGTGACCTAGAGATCGAGTAAGTGACCTAGTGAGTGAGAGGGCGAAATAGTGAGGGAGTGTCATGATGAACAACCCAATGGTAGACCGAGGGATCCAGTGAGTGAGCGAATGACAGAATGAGTGGCCTAGTGAGTAAGTGCGTGACTAAGTGACTGGATGCGTGACAGAGTGAGCGACCTACTCAGTAAGTGACGACTTGGTGATTGATTGCGTGTGAAAGAGTGAGCGACCTTGTGAGTTAATGGTAGAATGAGCGACCTAGTCAGGGAGCAACAAAGTGAACGAGTGACAGAGTGAGCAACTAAGTGAGTGATCGAGCAAATCTGCTGACATAATACCCAGGAAAAGCATTCTGATGTCTCGGAGGACTACATAAAATTTCAAGGTAACTTCAAAGGAATGATTTTCTTAATTTAACGTCAGTCACATCTTGGATGATGGCAGTCAACGTTCATTTGAAAGTTGTTTTTATGATTGGAAATGTTCACAGATATTAACGGTAAAGGAACCTACCATTGGACAACGGTAAATATGGACACCCTGTACAAACCATAACCTGCGCTACATTCTACCACACACATAGAGTGGTCTGATTAGTGAACGCGGCAAGAAAAATAAGAGAAATATTCACTCTCGAAAAAAAATGTAGCGCATTTGCGGACTTTGATCTTTTTTTTTCTCTTGAACCAGTCACCGAAAAAATTCGCGAATGTTCGCCCTGTTTACCATGAACATGATGGGAAATAAACATGAAAGAGGAAAAATATATATACTGTGTATACACATACAAGTGCCACGATCTCGAATTCACCCCGGGCAATACCATGAAGACTCGATCAAAGCGATACCCTGTTCCCGATCAAAGGCGGGAAAAACATACTAAAAAAACAGGACGAAATTTCCCATCTGATACGTCAACTCAAAGTTCATTTCCTACAGGAAAACGGAATGGAGGAAACATTTCCAACGATTCTATTCTAAAAATGGGACCAGGAAAAATAAAATAGGAGAAAATGGAGAGAGAGAGAGAGAGAGGATTCACAGTCGGAATACATTATCAGACGGGATACGGAATTCCTGATTGGATGGTAACGTCCATGTTTGAATTCTTATTTTTTTTCTCGTGTATTTTTTCGCACTTTGTGAATTGTGATTCAGGCGACGTCCTGAGATGAGTTGCGCAGGAATATGAGTATGGCGTGATTCCCCTGCATATGGCAAATTCTGTTTGCTTCTGACTCCATTCTTCACGTTCCTGACACACTGCTTCAAATCTATGTATAAACTTTTTTCCAGTACGTAACTGGGATCGGCATAATTTTTGTCCCCATGGACTTATCAAGGAAGCAAAAATACACGTTACGTAGACGTGTAAATGGCTGGTATGACTGAGTTGTATGTATGAGGAGAAACTCTCGTGATAAGGCCGGCGATTTTATGTGAAATCTACGTACAAATACCGGGTGTTCCATTGGTCCATATGGTCGGTGAATACTTGAAACATTCGTGGAGGCTGAAGAGATTGGTGTGTTTGATGTATGCACACTCTAGAACGAGCGTTCTGGTGTCTAGACTCTGGTGAAGTATTCTGGTGTGTTTAGTCTTGATAACGTTCAGACATCTATTTTCGGTACCTATTTTTATGCCCATATTCTCGAGCAGGAACTGAAGAAATTGGTGTGTTTGAAAGCGGTATACATACTCTGTACGGCAAGCATTCTGCAGTCAAAACTGAACAAGCATTCTGCAGTCAAAACTGAACAAGCATTCTGCAGTCAAAACTGAACAAGCATTCTGCAGTCAAAACTGAACAAGCATTCTGCAGTCAAAACTGAACAAGCATTCTGCAGTCAAAACTGAACAAGCATTCTGCAGTCAAAACTGAACAAGCATTCTGCAGTCAAAACTGAACAAGCATTCTGCAGTCAAAACTGAACAAGCATTCTGCAGTCAAAACTGAACAAGCATTCTGCAGTCAAAACTGAACAAGCATTCTGCAGTCAAAACTGAACAAGCATTCTGCAGTCAAAAAAAACTGAACAAGCATTCTGCAGTCAAAAAAAACTGAACAAGCATTCTGCAGTCAAAACTGAACAAGCATTCTGCAGTCAAAACTGAACAAGCATTCTGCAGTCAAAACTGAACAAGCATTCCGGTGTCAAAACTGAACAAGCATTCCGGTGTCAAAACTGAACAAGCATTCCGGTGTCAAAACCAGAAAAAACATTCTGGTGTCGTTAAGAGATGATTATATAGGTCACAAAAAAAAATTACATGCTTTATGAACATTTGGGGTTTTCAATGGTGAAATTGTCGGTGCGACAGGTCACACTATATTGTTGTCTAGCAGTCACCTCATCCTCTTCATGCGAAGATATGAAATACCTGATAACGTCTTGGTAAGACTGCTTTTAGAGGCATGTTGAAAAACTGAGGACCTACAACTTATCGTTTAAAATGGGGGAAAAAATTCCCATTTTTGTAGGATGCAAAGCTAACAAAGCGATACGGGTTTTCAGAGCTTTATGTTCAGTAGTTTTAGCTACAGACATATCCAGTTAGGCGAGAACTATGCTAAATCTGGGGATGGGTACAGAGAACAAACCATGATTCAACCCTTTCCACGTTTTTATAAATCTCACTGATCCGCATTGTAACTTCCACGGCGGGAATAACCAAACCATTTTATAAAAAATGCCACAATTGTTTTTGAAGAAGACGTTTTCCCGATCTTGTGCAGTTGATAGTGCTTACCCTTTTTCCTAACGCGTGCTCTTATAATACCTCCAAATTGAAGGGGGAAATTTATATTTTCTTAACACCGTCTATCTTTCTGTTATCAAAATGTGAACAAAAGCATCAAGATAGGTGAGATATCTCGCAATTGTTAAATTACAGAGCACCAAGTTGGGCGAGATATCTCAGATATCTTGATGAAACAAAATGTCTCAAGTTAGAAGAGATATGTCGCAATTGTTGAAATACATATCATCATTTTAGACGAGATATATCGCAATTACTGAAATACAGAGCATCAAGATAGGACGGATATTTCGTGATTGCTGAAATACAAAGCACCAAGTTGGGCGGTATATTTCGTAATTGCTAAAATACAGATCATCATTTTAGACGAGATATCTCGCAATTGATGAAATACAGAGCATCAAGTAAGGCGAGATACCTCGTAATTGCTGTAATACAGATCATTAAGGAAACAGTAATTTTCCGGATATTATGCTGAGGTGAGCTCGGAAAAAAAAAGTCATCACGTCTCCGCCGGGACTCGAACCCAGGCCCTCTTGCATACCGGGCAAGCATGCTACCATCTACACCACTGGAGACACATGAATCTGCCTTCCTAATTTCACGCACTGTGTCGTGAGGCGCTGAAGTAGAGGCATTAGTAGCCTCTCTTACTTCAGGAAATGGCCCCCGGGTGGGACGGTTTAGAGAGATACAGATGGCTTTATTTCTCAGCCAGAAATATCAAGTTATCTGTTTCCTTGATATCTCTGGCTGAGAAATAAAGCCATCTATATCCCACAGATCATTAAGTTAGGTGAGATATCTCGCAATTGCTGAAGAATAGAGCTTCACGTTGGGCGAGATATCTCGTAATTGCGACTAAGATGGTTAAAATCGATATGTTCTTGCGAAAAACCGTGTTGATACAGATATGGGTATACCATGACTGACAAACGAACGAATTCATGAGCACGAGAAATTGCGACGAAACATATAAATTGAACACACTGTCCATAGAGTGACATTGAAACCAAAATATCTGATGCATTCCAAATATCTAAATTCCCGAAAAAAAAGATATATGTAAAACTTCACCAAAGAAAAGGGACTTCAAACCTGCATTCATGAAAACCATTCGTAGCTAAAAACTAACAATAGCGGGGGAAAAAAATTGAAATTTCATAGGAGAAAAAAAAGGATGAAAATTTACAAGTAAAATTGATTATCATGAGAAAGATTTCTCAAAAAAGAAGAAAAATTAACTTATTGGGAAAGGGAAAAAAAACCAAACAAAAAAAATCCCTAAAAAAAGGGAAAACACAATGACAACAAAAGAGACTTTTCCCCCCTCATCCAGTATTTCCCATTTTTTCACATTATTATTCGTATCTCTGAATTCGTTTTCCCGTTTCTTTCCCCAAATTTTCGTTCCGATCGAGATTTTCTGCAATTTAGAATCGTGAGGGGGGGGGGGGGGAAAATTTCTCAAATTTGAAATGTTTGTTTTTTTTATTTCCCATATTTATGGGGGAAAAAAATAACGATGACATATGGAGAAATTGGATTTTTCTTCCCCTTTTTGAAAATTATTATTATCATGATAATTTTTTTCCCCCTTACATCACTATAAATAACGTTAACTGGGCGAGAAATTTTTTTCTTCAACGTACAACAAGAAATTAATATTGAAATTGGTTTCGAGATTAGGGATAAAATTTAAATTTTTTTAGTTGGTTTATAAAATATATATATTTTTGTAAATTTTCAGGATATTTTTATTTATTAATTTGATTCTGTTGTTTCTTATGATTTTATGTACTTCTTGATGTCTCAGTGTAGTAATTTCCAAACGTGGTGATGCCGTAAAATTTAAATTTATATAATTGTTGAGATGATATGAGAAGGAATTTGGGGTTTATTAACGAGTGGGGCAACGGGTCCCGAAATTCCGAATAAAACTGGGCTCTTTATTCATTAATTATGAATTTTTATGAATTCAGAATTTTCATTAATTATGAATTTTTATGAATTCAGAATTTCCATTAATTATGAATTTTCATGAATGCCGAATTTCCATTAATTATGAATTTTTATGAATTCCGAATTTTCATTAATTATGCATTTTTATGAATTCCGAATTTCCATTAATTATGAATTTTTACGAATTCCGAATTTCCATTAATTCTGAATTTTTATGAATTCCGAATTTCCATTAATTCTGAATTTTTATGAATTCCGAATTTTCATTTAAAAAAATTCTGAATTTTTATGAATTCCAAATTTCCATTTAAAAAAATTCTGAATTTTTATGAATTCCAAATTTCCATTAATTATGAATTTTTATGAATTCCGAATTTCCATTAATTATGAATTTTTATGAATTCCGAATTTCCATTAATTCTGAATTTTTATGAATTCCGAATTTTCATTTAAAAAAATTCTGAATTTTTATGAATTCCGAATTTTCATTTAAAAAAATTCTGAATTTTTATGAATTCTGAATTTTCATTAATTATGAATTTTCATTTAAAAAAATTCTGAATTTTCATGAATTCCGAATTTCCATTAATTCTGAATTTTTATGAATTCTGAATTTTCATTAATTATGAATTTTTATGAATTCCAAATTTTCATTAAAAAAAATTCTGAATTTCTATGAATTCCGAATTTTCATTAAAATTCCGATGTTTTTATGAAACGAGCTTTCGGTCAATCTTACTGTCCTCACTGATCTGGTTTTCCAATCTGTATGCCACTATTTCGACCACTCACTTACCTTCTCCCCCTCATTCTCACGGTCGCTCTTTTGATCAATTTCATGCTTACATACCCTTGGAGTTACTCTTTCGGTCATTCACATTCTTGTGCACTGTTTCGGTCACGCACGTTCTTAGGCTTTTCGTCGTTCACTGATTTGGCCTCCTGCTCTCTAGGACACGCTTTTATTCACTTCCATGTTCATAGAGTCTATAGGTCACCCTTTTGGTCATTCACAAGCTTGTTTAAGCTCTAAGCGACTCTTTCTGTCACTCATCGACCTGGTAACTTTTTCGGCCACTCATTTATCTGGTCCTACACTATCTACTTCACTCTTTCGGCCGCTCGCTGACCTTGTTCCTCACTCTCCTAGTCACTCACATGTTTGCAAACTCTCTGGATAGGTCTGAACTCTGAATAATCAATAATTTTCAATTCTCATGTGTTTGTGTGAATTCTGAATTTCTTGTAATTGTATAATTATTATTCTTAATTAATTCTGAAATTTTCCTTTAACAATTCTGAATACAATTTTTTAGGCCAATGAAAATAACGAATAAGCACTCGCTATTATTTTCTAGGAATTATCTACTTGTGATAATTCATTACCAATATATGTCCATCATTATTAACCCATCTTGGTCACTCTTTTGGTCGTTCACTGAGCTGGTACTACGCTCTATAGGTCATTATTTTGGTCCCTTTCATGCTCACACACTCTCTTGGTCACTCTTTTGGTCATTCACATGCTTGCATGAGCTGTAGGTCACTCTTTTTCGTCACTCAGTGACTTGGTCACTCCCTCACTAAGTGGCTCTTTCGGCCACTCACTTACCTGCTCTCCCGCTCTCTAGGTAACTTTTTCCGTCGTTCGCACTGATTTAGCCGCCTGCTCTCTATGTAACTCTTTTTTGTTAATTTTCATGTTCACACGTTCCATAGGGAACTCTTTTGGTTATTCACATGCTAGCGTACGCTCTAGGCCACTATTTGTCACTCACCGAACTGATTACTATTTCCTGGCCAGTCAATGACCTTGTCTCTCACTGTATAGGTCAAGATCTCTCTTGGTCTATGGTTTCCAACTGGTGTTCCGCGGAACCGTGGAGCTCCGTGTCAGCTTTTTTGGGGTTCGTCGTGATCAAATGCCACGGAACACTTAAAAATCGTGGATTCCGGCAATTCAGGAACGAACAAAATGAGTGGCACAGCACTCAGTGCCTAATAACTATTAAACACCTTCCGTTGAATTGCACTGGAGACGTTGTTCTATTTCGTTAAGAAAATACTTATTGTTCATTGTGGGGTAGTGGCGCCATCTCTTGTGAACATATGCAAGGAACGTAGCCAAAGATGCGTCCTCATGTCCAAGTTCATAAAAACATTTCTATTAACCTTACTTCAACGCTTTCTCTAGCATATTGAGTGCGTAAATGATAAATAATATCGTTTCATATTGGAACGTCTGCCGGCTTAAAAAATCCCGCTCAGCTGAATAAAGAAAAATACTTATTTTTAGATAGTGGGCAAATTCTCTTTAATTTCAGTTGCACAGACTTGATGTTTCTCTATGCACAGAATTTCGATATCTGTGTGAAGAGTGACAACAAATAACATTCTACCTTATACAATGTAGGGAATTTTTTCCCGTGCAGCAAAAAAAAAAATTCTACACGGAAACATTCTCAGTCATTCTCACACCCTAAATGCGTAATTTTTAAATTTATTAACCATGAAAAAATTTTTTCTTAATTACTTTTGTTCATAACTAAAAAACAGGTAAAAATAAAATTTTATCACCAAAAAATATGTATTTTTTGAAAATACTATATACACACTACAGAATGTATTAAATTGAGAAACAACCAGAACAATTTCTGCCACCTATCAAATAAAAAACACAACTGTTATGATTGTTGACCGGTTTTTGATTGATGTGCTAAATTTAAAAAAAAAAAAAAGCAATACAATGTGATAATAAATGTTTTTCAATATAATATTAATTAATTTTCAATAATATTAATTCAATTGTCAATCTTGCGACAAAATTTCAGCAGTTAATGTTTACATATTGTAAAATAACAATAACACACGAAGAAACACATTGAAAATTGAATTCAATTTTGTTATTGTTATGTTTTGCAAGTGTTACTAATATTAATTTACCACGCACAATCATTAACTGTTAAAATTTACTGCAAATTGGATAATTAAAATTTATTGTTTAAAAAATATGTTTATTAATATCATTTTATGTATATTTTTTGATTTGGTACATCAATAAAAAACCGGCCACCAATCATATCAGTTGTGTTTTTTATATGATAGATGGCAGAAGGGGTTCTGGTTTAATATAATGTTTCTTTCAATTTAATAATATATATATACTTCCTGCACTCTGTATAGTATTTTCTAAAAAGGCATATTTTTTCTGGGTGATAAAATTTTCTTTTTACACGTTTGTTGGTTATGGACAATAGTAACTAAGAAAGACGCCATTTCTTTCATAGTTGATAAGTTCACAAATTGCACATTTAAGGTTTGAGAATGACTGAGAATGTTTCCGTGTACAGAGTTTTTGCTGCCCGGAAAAAACTCCCTACATTGTATAAGGTAGTATGTTTTTTTTTATTCTGTGCACAGGGAAACAGGCCAGTACAGGTGAAATAAAGCACAATGTTACCGCCCTCCCATCTGAAAAAAAAACTAAATTCTAGGACACTTTTTTTTACGTAGGAATGATATTTTTCCTTTCCCCGCGGGCACCTCGGTGCTCTTCATGCCCCACCCCCAACCCTGGAGCAAGCCCCTTCTATAGTGAATTTATGTAAAAAAAACTTTTACGTACAAAAAATACCTTTTATGTTATTTTAATTTATTTCTGTTAATTTTAATGCTTTTTCAAGGGTAGCAACTCAAAATTTCTGAGGAAGGCAATTGTTGTACTCACAAAGGCTTTTGCGCCCCCCTCCAAAGGTCGATCCTGCCTACGCTTCTGTAAATACATCGTCCCTGATTAAGAGGTGGTGACGAAGAATCTCTTTCATTTTGTCTTGGGGGCTATGATGCTGTTGAGGTGACGCGCTTGTTTTGAATAAACACTCAAAAAAAATTGAATCCCGTAGAGCAACCTCATTATCATTATCAAGGTTTCCACTGAACAGCCTTATCTAACAATCGAGGGCTCCTCGAAAAACTCTACATTGGAAACCCATGCTCTAGGTCATTCTTCTGGTCACTAACATGCTTGCACTCTCCCTGAAGAGGTCTGAACTTCGAATAATCAATATAATATTGAAATCTCATGTATTCTGAAATTATCTCCTTTCATCAAGTCTATAATTATTTCTCCCTCTTTCCATTGATTCCGAAACAATTTACTTTATTAATTGTGAATATAGTCTCTCAGGAAAATGAATAACGGGTGAGAGACCCTGAAAAGAGGGAATGGAATGTAAATACTTTCAAAGCACTCACTATCATCTTCCAAGCGCTAAATACTTGTGATAATTCATTACCGATCCATCAGTATTAACGCAGTAATTGAAGCAGCGAGACTTGTTAGTAGAGCAATTTCGTCGGAGTGTGTGTGATTCACGACGCAAAATATCAAGAAAAAAGTGATCCGAAAAGAATGACCAAAAAGTCGATGTCGTCGGAGCTTTTGATGGCAATTTATCGAGTTTGGAACGTAGAAGTTTGCCGGAATGAAGTTCTCTGGAGAGATATATCTCCTTTGACGCCTCCGTGGTAAAAACATTATCATCCGGAACAAACTCCACTCACACACACACACTCGATACGTAACACACAAGGGAAAATGTCGTCTTTTATTTTTACTCGATTCGTCCGCTGCCTGTCAGTATCAATTCCCTGCAGCGAATGACAACCTTCTAGCTCTACGTTGACGATAAAAGGCCAACAACGGGATTTAAAGACTGAAAAAAGAAAATAGTTAACACGGAAGGAGATAAAGGAAGCCTTTCCTCTGAGGAGTGTATAAAGAATGTTTCTGGACACGGTGGCCGAGTGAAGACTTTTCAGCCTGTGGGCTAGCTGCTATGGTGGTCGAGTGTTCATTAGTGACGGACTCGCTAGGTTCGAACCCCACCGTCGCCATAGTGGTGGTCGGCTGAAGTTGGTTTCCTGTGGTTCTCAAATTCAAGGCGCGAATGTAAGCTTATCTCCCCGTTAAAAAGTCTCGCCACAGAGAGCAACAGACCTACAAGCAGCGCAAATGTAATTCAATCATAACACATCGCTCACTTTCCTTCTGTTATATAGATGGCGGCACTGAAAAATCAAACACAACACTACATATGCACTCAGACTGTTAGGCACACACACATTTACACCTCCGGCACTACTCTCTAGGCAGTAAATCACCCATAAATGGTGATAGACCTGAGCTGTGCTCGGTTTGAAAGAAGAAAAAAGGTCTGTGGGCTGCACACAAATTTCGCCGCCCCTTATCCCATTCTAGCCTAATTTCCTTGCCCGCTCATTCCACGAATAGTCAGTTTATCAACCACCTGTTTAAACACTCCCGTTAGCGAGGTACTCTTTATGTCACTCATACGCTGGTATAATTTCTAAGTCACTCTCCTGATCGTTCACTGCCTAGGTCCCTCTCTTTCTTGGCCATTCGTTTGGTCATTCCTATGGTCACCCTTTTATTCACTTCCGTGTTCACACACACACTCTCTAGGTCGCTCTTTTGGTCATTCACGTGCGCTGTAATTCAGATAGAAACGTGCAATTTCTTTGTTGGCATCACGAAAGACGGGACAATGACTTTCTAATTGGCTTTTTGAGGACGGGGGTGTCCGTATAAAAAGTTATTTTTTTTATATTTTAATGTGTACTTGCACAACACTTTGCATCATGAATGATGAATCTGAGTTCTACGTGTTATTTGGATATTTTCCCCAATAGGTACGCCTCTAGGATCAACGGTTCTGCAGAATTACGGCAAAAGAAATTATGAAATCCCCCTGTATATGCTTTCCTTCTTTCACTCAAACCAAGCACAACTCCGATCTACGGCCATGGGAAATTTACTACCGATTGAGTTGTGTGAGTGTTATACATTACCGGAAGTGTAAGTATGTGTTACCTAACAGTCTGAGTGCGTATCTAGAGTTGTGTTTGATTTTTTCTTCAGTGCTGCCATCTATATTTGCCAGTAAGCGATGTTGCCAGTAAGCCGGTCTTGTGACGTGATTCAACGTCAAGGAAAGTGTGAGAACCTCAAACTTTCATTTGTGCAACCCTTTTGATACCCAGGTAAGTCCCATCAGTTATTATTATTATTAGTTGATGTACAGGGCTGTTATTTCAACTTTTACAGGGGGGGGGGGGCAAAGCACATGTACTCAATGTATGTATATATATATTTGTATATATATACAGTCGAATCCCATTATAACGAGCTCCAAGAAACCGGAGAAATCACTTCGTTACAACAAAATTTCGTTACAAAGGAATTCCAGGTTTAAGCATTGTTCCTATGCAAAATTATCTGGAGGATTAAAAAAGTGTTCGTTAAAACGATATTTTCGCTATAACAGCATTCGTTAAAACGGGATTCGACTGTATATACCACATTTAGTGTATTTTCGAACGGGGCCCGTGCCTTCCCCCCCCCCCTTAAATCACGGGCCTGTAGATGTAATGAAGATTGCGTAAAGCGATTTTTTGCTTCTGCGACTTACCAGAAGATTTTTGTTTTAGTGGCAACGTCACCCCTCCCAGGTTCCATTGGGGAATTGGTGTCTTTTCGCCCACTTTCTAATTGCCATTTCCTCTCAGAGAACCAGCTTAAAGGGCATAAATAGATTAAATATTACAACGTAAATATAAATTGAAACTATTCAATAGCTTCGAAAAAATTAGAAGTTAATTTTAAACACGAGATTTACTCTTACAAGAACCAATATACACAGAAATAGCTTGACTACATTCATGATTTGTTTCAGGGCGGAAATTTCTGTGGGGGGACTATTCAAACATTTGTAACATTTATTGCCTTAACTTGCATGTTTTACCCTTCAGATTCCGGTTTTTTTCCTTCTTCTCTTTTATATTAGATTTAGCGTATTTCCTAAAGATATACAGGGTGGGCAAAAAGTCCGTGGAAACTTGAAAAATTCATAAAAACCGGAAAAATAGCCGAAATAAAAAATTGTTTGAAGGGTTAGCATCGCTAGGTCACGCGAATTTTTCTAAGACAAGAAAACAAAATAATTCGAAACAGCTGATAGGTGGCGCTGGTACAGTCCCGGGTGTATCGATCCGGTCCATCCCATCTGTCGGAACTGAAAGATGCGGTCCGCCGAGAGGTGCCATGTATACATCCGGACCTGCTGCACTCTGCCGTTGCTGGATTTATGACTCGCCTACAATGTGTTATCCTCTGTGTGATGGTGGTCATGTGGAACACTTACTGCTGTAATAAACGATTTAGAGGCATTCTGTTCGTTATTTGCGTATCTTGTCTTTGACTTGTGTACGGCAGCGCCACCTATCGGCTGTTTTTCAGTTATCCCCCCCCCCCTCCGTCTTAAAAAAATCCCCGTGACATAGCGATGCTAACCGTGCAAACCGTTTTTATTTCGGATATTTTTCCGGTTTTTATGAATTTTTAAGGACTTTCTCTCTCTCCCACCCTGTATATCCGTGATTCCCAACGTGGGCGTTAACGCCCCCTTGGGCACGATGGTAAGTTCCAGGGGGCGGTAGAAGCTACGGGTATAACATACGATCCTATGGGTTAGATTGCGTTGGGGAGGGGGGCGATAGGAAAAAAAAAAATTCTGAAGAAGGGGGCGATGAGACAAAAAAAGGTTGGGGAAACTATGCTGTATATAAATACGTGCTTGGAGAGTTTTGAACTATGTCAAGTTGGTTTTCCTGTATGTTAACTTATATTGCAGTGAAACCATCGGTTCGGCTGATCTTTTCTTCTTTGTTACCTTCGAAATTAGAATTTAAAATTAATTTTCCTTCCAGAACGCTTACATCCTCACAGTAACAAATGGATTTTCAAATCCACCTAATTTCAACTTCAACGTGTAACTTTCGAATTTATCGTAATATTTCGTGGACCAACTTTAAGGAAGAGATAAATTTTATTTCAAATACATGACTTAATTATATAACTACACTGTTTTGCGATTCTTATTGCGATTCACATGACACCCGCGTCACATTGCCCTAAGTATTTCGTGCCAGTGACGGCGGGTGATATTATTTTCATATTCAAAGAGCGACGGCGAGTTCATGCTATTTTCATATTCATTCTCATCTCTGGAGACAGCCGAGTTCATATGGGACAATGTGCTGAAATCACCTCGTGTGATAGATCCTGGGTGTCTATCGGTTCTCTCGGTGTTACGACAATTTCCATTACCGAGAACTTGATTATCCCTTCCAAATACTGTACAAAATTCTGTACATTTCTTTCATTACATCTACTGCAGGTAATGAAATCTTTCACATAAGAGTAATTACTCTAGTAAGAAATGTTTATTTTGATTCATACTAAACTGCTTGACAATTGCTAAAGAACATTGCCATTTTTCGTTATGCCTAACTATAGACAACCTTCAAAGAAATGAAACTCGACACATGTTTAATAGAAGTTTCATTTCTTTGAAGGGTGGTATAGTCAAAAACATTAGTAAATGACAATAGATTAACACCGTTGAGTTCATTACGGGCAGAAATTCTAAGGTAATTCGAATAGACCAATGGGGTAGTTCCATTTCACAAGCATCCAACTGCATTAGTCTTACACGCAGGCTCTCAGCTTCATTCTGACCACGACGTTTGAAATGAGCAGCCGAACTTTTTTCCGCTGAGGAATCGAGAGTTAAGATTTGGTATTCCATCCAAGTGGGATCCTCGGTGATTGTGGTATATTAGTAGTTAAATAAATTTGTTTCCCTCTGAAGACGATACCCATTGTGTGCCGAGATTACATTAGGAGTTTGTGTATTTTTCGTGTATTTGCCTTATTCGTTGGTGACTTATTATAGTATACATACATATCAAATGTATGTACACAATCCCCTGCGTACACATGAGATAGCAGACAACGAGTTCGTTCCCTACCCAGTGGGCCCCGGGTACAGCATTTCAGGTTTCCTACGATGTTAGACTAAATTCACCAAACTGATACTCGTGAAAAATTCTGAATTACTTGTTGTTTCCGTTGATTCCAGACTAGGAGATCACCTACGAATATGAAGTCAGCCCCGATTTACTCATTCAGAGTCACCAGGATGAAAATGGGGCGGAAGGGGGGGGGGTAGTTTCAAAAACTGACCGAGGTCTACAACAGTGAATATGCTCAACAGTTATTGTATTTATTTTATTATTATTATTTCTTTTTTTTGACGAAACGCTATGAAGTTCTTCAGAGATATGTACAGCAATACGTAGTTCTACTTGACTCGATTCCTGTCTCTGATGATAGGTTATCTCTCTCTCTCCCTCTATCGGGCGCACGATTCATTTCTTCAGCAGGGCTGTACTCAGGTTCTTCAGGCAGACTCCGCAGCGGTGCGCCTTGGACACGGCAAGCCAGTCCTTCAGACACTTCTTGTGTATGAATTTCATGCTGCCTTTGCATCGGCACGGGGATATCAAGTCTTTCACGCTTGACATGTCCATGCAAATCCTGTAATGAAAATTACTTCAGTACATCTTTTGCGCACGTTATTCTGGTTATTATCTTTGAATAAGATCCATGTATAAATGTAGACTGCAGAATCAGATGCACACGTGAATTCAAACCTTATGCGGTACAGTAAAGCCTACTAAGCTGACAACCTAAATTAAACAATTTTTTTTTCAGGAAAGGGCAACTGCATTAAACAGGACAACAGCCTATGTAAGTTCACCACCTGCCTATGACGACTTGAAAATTGTTGTAGCGTGGGAAGTCATCCAACAAGACTGCTGCATGTACAAGACTGGCGGATACGGCCTGATTTACTTGTATCGGGTTGGATCCAGCTCCCAGGTAGATCACGAATTCATACTTACAATCAGCAAAACATGTTTATAAATACACCCCTGGGATTTAGGGGTTTGGTCAGTGACTGTGATGCTGTTTCTCCTGGTAGGGGACCGGGGCGTTTGATTCCTATCCATAGTAGTTTGAACACAGTGGCATGTCTCGTCACATGATTGGCAACTCTGTTTACTACCCCTCCCACTGAGGTAACAGTTCCAATAGTGCCCATTTGTGTTTCAACGTGGTCGGGAAACAGCACATACTGACCGTGGCCGTACGCAATTGGTTCATTTTTTTGGGAATTAGATTCGGCTACGTAGAGCAGAGTACCTTGAATCCCCAGGGTGACTCATCTGTCATACTTCATCATAGCTGTGACGTTAGTATTATTGCTACAGCCAATCGCTGATCGATCCATTTTTCAATTATTAGACTACACTGGGAGCTTAAAATCAGTTTTTATTCAAAGATAAAAGGCGATGGACCCCCCCAATCCTCATTAAAAAATAAAGATATAGCTCAGAACTTTTACTTAATGCCTGCTGAGTTCTTCTGGGATGAACCTGAACAGGCTACGAATCTGCGCTTGAACCATTCTCGGTTCCTTCGTAACAGCGGCGTGCTATTTTTATTTAAACATTAAAAATAGGGCCACACTCATGTCCGGCATTGTCCGATAGTCACTCGCAAGTATGTGCTTTCAATGTTTGCTTCCTGCTGCTGTCATGAAAAACCATCGTCGTGGGCTGGCTACACACTGGCCCAGCCTGGCCCAATGTGATTTGACGAATATTTGCTTCAAGAACACCCTGCAAGTATCCTTCACCCAATTATACGCCACCGCATGTTGTGACTGGTGGCATTATTCGACCAATGTGTGGCCTGACAGATTGGATGATCGGGAAGGAAGACGACTCCTTTCACTTAAGAGTAGCTGAAAGAAGGTCCTTGTCATTCTCTTCGACCAGCCTTAATATACCTTCCGTCTTCCAACATTTGATGATCATTGCCGATGGTGGAGAGGCCACACTACTCGCCAGTGACCAACATTGGGACGTATTGGGCCAGGCTGGGCACGAGTGGGCCCAGGCTTTAGAGAGCGCAATCTGTGTTGCAGTGAATGATGAACTCATCCGTGATTAATTTATGCTGAAATTAGTTTTTGCCGCTTATCAGACAGAGTAAATCCCACGGCCAAAGAAGCCCTACTATACACATTGGCCTGACATCTGATTCAGACATCGGTCAAATAGCGAAAATGCCTAGTCAGTAATTTTGCGAAAAGTGTCTAGATAAGAACCATATGATAAAAAAAATATGAAATGGCTCTTCTATTTCTTAATAATTAATTAATAAATGACTGGTTAATAATTAATAATTAATTAATTAATAGACTCAGTCTTCAATGAATTCTCGACTCTAGCAGAAATTAGGTTTTGACTCAAATGAAGCAGATGCTGTAAGAAAACTCTACAGAATCGCGATTGATGAATCTTACAGTCTATGTAAGAAACAAAAGGAAAGCTTCCCTCACCTGCAAATCCCTTCAATAGGTGTTTTTCCCTTTGGTGCAGATTTCTTCGCGACAGCGCGTGGTGCGACCTTAAACCCCAAAATTTTCCTGAGGCCATCGGCAAACCCGAGACCGCTGCTGTTACTAGTGGTGGTGGTCTTCTTGATAACGGCTTTCTTCGGGTTCTTCACCACAGCAGCAATCTTCTTGGTCGGAGCTGGCGCCAATGGCGGTTTCTGCGCCACTGCGGTATTCTGCAGATTGAAGGACGAGAAAGCAAATGCGCCAAGCCAAGCCGAAAATGGACCGAGGAGATTGCCGTGCTGAACGATAGCATTTGGTGCTTTGACTATAATCGTCGCCGCAGGTTTCTTGGTTGCTGGTTTCTTCGCGACGGCTTTGGGTTTCTTGACTGCGGGTTTCCTCGCGACGGTCTTCGGTGTCTTGGCTGTAGGTTTCTTAGCTGCGGGTTTCTTGGCTGCTGGTTTCTTCGCGATGGCTGCACGTTTCTTGGTTGCCCCCGTATCTTTCGGCATGTCTGACGAATTTATCTCCTTGTTCCAGTAACACCCTGAATACTTATTTTGCAAATAATTTTGCCGTGGTATATTTTTTTATCGTCTTTATTTATCAGTCTCTTGAGATGCGAGTGAACTTAAACAGGCGCTCCCTTTTTGTGGCGAAGGACACAGAATTTCTAGAAACAATAGTATCGAAATAATTGAGCAAACATTACAAGTCTGCGTTCCATTGTTGAATATCAGTTCTCTATTTTACCGATCAAGTTCATTGTTTAGAACTTTACAGAACTACAGGAAATTAAACTTTTAAACCCAAACTACATGTATAGAACTAGAAGAAAATGATAAGGAAGTTGAAGAAAATGATATGGACCTATGAAACGGCACGTTAACAGTGGGACTAAACTTGATCTAAATTACAGCATATAGTCGACTTGGGAATGACAAATGCAGATCTTTCCCAATTTCAAAGTTTACGAAGACATTGTCTACAAACCAAATACGCATTTGATTTCAAACTTGCCCTACAAATATTCAAAGCTTGACCCGATTCCTGAATGGTCAAGATGGAGAAGTTACCTAGGGTCTCAAATTTGAGCAATATGTTTCGTTAGCGGCCAAAGAAAATATCTACTTATCCTAGGGTACTTTGAAATTTAAGTCGGGGGCCCTGACTCTGAGTTCTTTCAGCCGCAGTGTCGTTACTTCAAGGCATTTTGCAGAGTCACTATTGGTTTTTGAATGCCATCATATTGTGATTACCGTTAAATATTTTTGGTTAATATAAGGTCCCAGAGATATGGAGTCGATTTCGAAAGTTATCAGGAACAATGTTGTCATGTGCTTTCGGAAACAGTTTGCTTCGACCTTCGTCTATCCCCGTCAGTTAACTTGATAGAACGGACGACAAAAATCTATTCCTGGGACCAGGTAAACTGATATCCTGGTGTGAGTTCCTCTAAAAGTAAACTGGTTATAAAAGTGACTTCAAAAATACATATTGCATTGTTTGCAGTTATATCAGTGTCTTACCGATTGGTTTGAAATGCTAATGTGAGACGTCAAACGAGAAGAATTTGTCGTGAAATCACTAAACATTTTTTGTGGTTCCCACGCAAAAACGTTTCAATGAAATAATTTGATAAATTCATTGAGTAGAAGCGTCTGATGTCATTTAATAGTGTTACTAAATCGTCCCAAACTGTGCACCAGGGAGCACTAAGTACTCCGTCAAAAATTCTTTGGCAATCCATGAAAAGATTGGTGCTTGAACACACGGCAAAACATTCTTTTGAACCTCAATAAGTTTGAATAAAGCAAAGAGCAAATACGGAATCCGGTTACAAACGTAAAACACTCGTTGATGCTTCTCCGAAAACGCTCTCTACCTCCAATTTCTTCTCTTTCAATTTTTTTGTATGTATTTTTTCAAAATATTTCACCTTACACAAGCATCAGAGCACATTTTTTCATATCTCCCCCAACCACTTTCTGCAAGAATGTTAGACCTCTTCAACTGATATATTGTTTAAAATGCTATTTAGCCCATGGGCCGCTGCTCTCGGGTCTCCAAATACCTTTCCATGGAAACGAACCTCTTGATTTGGCAAAAAAAATCTATATATATAAAATTGATATTCTGTGCGTGTGTTCTCTATACAAATCTACAATATCAGATCGATCGCAGCCAAATTTTGCATATATATCAAACGGGACTCGACTCGAACTATAGACTACTTTATCCTGGTTCGTCAGAGCTGGGCAAATGCCCGAAATGGCAAAAAAACCGTCGGGCAAAAATGGTTCCTGGATCTCAAAAATCACTTTCGAAATGTTTACTTTGATTACCGTGGTTCTCAAACAATGCTTTTCTGATATGTATATTGTATATGCCTTTGCAATGGCCTGTCACTTTTACAACCCTCCCAGTAATTGAAAACCTGGGCAACGACGGATAGCTAGTAGATAAATGCAATGCTTAAAAAGTTTGTATGAAATAGTGTGGGTCTCCCTTTGTCACAATGCAAAAAAATACCTCTTAAGTTTGCCTGATGTCACTTAGGGGAGGGGTACTGTGGCGACAGCATCCACCACTAGATGGCGCTGTCTGCGTGATAGGGAAAAGAGCGCGCCTTCGCGATGGTGTAACTTGATTTGGGTTTTGACCGCTAAAACGAGGCAGTCACGCAGGTCCACTCGTTCTTGTGGGTTCTGTTTATTTGTGTTTGATTGTTTAATAAATGTTTAGTAATATCTTTGAATTGTAGAAGGAAGTGTTTGTCGTCAACCGTCTTATTCCTTCTATAACACGTAAAATCTCCGTAAGCAGTATATAATCATTTGCTCTGTAGGTTTTTAATTATTATTATTTATGGAAAGAGATTGATGTTTTCCATGAATTTCTGTCTCCGCGGGCAGACGTAACCAGCAAGAACACGAAATAAGCAACGGGAATACGCTAGGACCATGCATATACACAATACGTTCCGACATGCACCGGTTCTTTAGAAATTCCGCTGAGGAATGCGTACGAGGTGCATGCAGACCTCGGCGCATGCAGGTTAACTAGTACTAGTTGGCAGACGTACAACATCATACTGCACTTGACAATTCACAAAGGCTTCTACTTCTTAACCGTACATGCACCTCGTACACATCCCTCTGAGGAATTTCTAACGAATTGGTACATGGCATAACGTGCGTGTACGTAATGTGTACCTAACGTGAAGTTTTTTCCTGTGTAATGCTTATTTTTTAGTGCATCAATTTTTATAACTATGAGTGAAGTGTAATGATTGAAGATTTTACCGTTGTGTAGGCGGCCTGCTGCTCTCTTTGGCGAGAACTTTTAACGGGGAGAACGGACTGAATAACACATGAATTAAGCAGCAAAATACCGAGTAGTGATCATGCACGACTGAGGTGCATTAGTTTTTTTAAATGCCTCCATATACATGTGTACATATACTCATCATAACTATATTTGTCATTTACTAAATGCCTTTCTACGACCTGGTTGTGAGCATTTTTCGTCTATCTTGCATAGATTTCAAGATAACCCTGGAATTTCTACACTTTCCACCAGGTGGCGTTCTAACGTTTCTCATAATTGGGCGCGTACTTGTATTGTTACACCACTTATTGTTCTATCGGCCACATTTAAGGAGTTATTCAAAATCGTATGAAATTTCCAGTGTTCTTTATTTATCTAATATATTTATCCTTTTGGCATCCCAGAGTGATTCTTAGAGGTGGAAAATGATTGTAAGAGCCTGCGCATGTGTCACTGTATATGAGACCTTCAAGTTGTTACAACTTTTGAATGACTGAAGATAGAGCGATGGAAGAAGCGTCTAGATATACAAAATCAGAGATACGCTACACAATGATAACAACCGAAATGCCACCTAGTGGAAAAACTTTGAACATTTTTTTTATCTTGTCATTACAAATCAACAGACTTCGAACAAAACAACAGCTCAAACTTGTGAAATTAAATTTAATGAGATGATAATATATAACATATAAAGTTAACTCAGAATGTGTACACTGACTATCAAAACTTAAATTCAATATCATCTGCTACTACATTCGACCATACATGTCTCGGGAAAATTTTCCTAAAATGTGACGAGATAAATTTCTTTCGGCACAAAATGTAGACCTACAAATTTAACCAATTCGCCTTTTTTTTTCACTGTAAATCTCATAAAATATTTGATTTCCCACGTTCGTGCGTGTTCAAATTACAATTTAAAGGTAAGGCTATTACAATTGAATCGAATCTTATAATTTCCTATACGTCATCGTAGTGTGTGTTTCGACTTTCAGAGACCGCAGCCAGAACCTCATAGAGATAGGCCTCTGCAGTGTTTGCCATAAACGTCATTCAGACTACCTTGCAAGTTTTCCACATTTTGAAACACAGCATCCTATTTCCGTTTCTTCTTATTTTGGCGTAGAATCTTCCTGATTGGCTCACAAACACCGCATAGTGAATGGATGTGGGGGCATAGAAATCGCCAATTCTGAGCCCGATCATTTCTTTTCTGCGCAACAAACGATGATACTGCTTTACTGCGCGCCAACTCCGGTCATACATCGCCATACGTCACAACGATGATACTGGCACGAGCAGGGAATTTTTTCCCTGAATATTGTGAGGGAAAATTGACTACTTGCTGACGTCACAAGCAGACTGCAGAGGCCTTCTATCTCTAGGAGGTGCTGCCGCAGCTCACTACCTATATACAGGTCGAGTGACGCCAAGCTTACCATGGCTTCATCTGCATGTTACGCCGTAGTGTCTTTCAAATACTAAACTTGAGAAAAAAGTAAAATACCGACGACCTATCACCCTCAATATTTAACTAGAGCTGACATGCTAACAATAATCGCACAGGATTTATAAGAAATATATAGATGATAGCTATGTCGGAGCCAAGGATATGATTAATATAATTCCATTATCGCTTATAGAGAACCGTTTCCTTCTCGTTTCGCCAAATCGAACCGACCGACGCTCATTTCGACATCTGTGGAATCTGATGACTCTCGCGGAAACTGTCGCCCGGCGGCTATCGCAATAATCACTTGCCTGCCAGCATTAAACGGAGAACGGGATATGGGAGGGAGGGAACCCCTTTCTTCTTTTTTTTTTTATCCTTTCCAGGACATTCTTTTGTCCCGTTGCCCGACAGCGACGGGAACAAGCAGGGAAGTGTGTGTATAAAGTGAGTGACTGGAGATTGTTCCAATCAGCGCAGTCATCCTTCATTCCTATCTGGTCTCCTTGACGCGTTGTTCCCCCTCCTCTATAACACGTACCCCCCTCCACATTACACACACATATCTTTCTCTCTCTTCATATATGTGTCTTATAACCAATATCCAGGCATAGCCATAAAAACTGATCATTTCTGTCCGCTTAGAAATCTGCGGGTAACGTGGAAATAACATTAGCCTGGTTTCATTCCATTTTTTTTCTCCCTTTTGGCGGAGGAATTCTTTGTGAATACCGCCACCTGGATAAGGAAAAGCGGCGCGTAAAAATGAAAGAGCCATCGTAAATAAATATGCAACCCTTTTAAAGAGGGATGTGTTAATAACAGTCCCGAGGGAACCGTGAGAGTGTTTCGATCGAAATCCCTTCTATTTTGTATCTCCCAAAAATGCATTTTACACCGTTGTCGGAACCCGCGTTACACCTACATCTGATATATGAGACTACTTTACCGCACGCTAACTCCAGTCGTATATCGCCACATGGAAATTTCCGACTAGTGGAGTTGGGTGGGAAATGAAGGCGCCATCTCTCGGTGGTCGCCCTAGGCCTCGATAGGAAAAGAACTTTTCCATATGTTCTTTTGGCTGGACCTTTCCATGGACTTTGGTGGCAATATTCGTAAGGGAAGACGAGCATGTTACCACTGCGCCACTCGGGCATCTGATGAGACTAGCAGTCATACTAATGGTAAAATATAGACCAGGAGTCCTCAATACGTGGCTTTTGAAGCATTTGGCAGTAACCTGCCGACTAAAAAGCTTGCATAGTTACAGAATTTATACACTGAGCGAAAACCTAAATGGGAATACGTATACCTCGGACTTCATGGGAATTTTTTTTTTTTGACAATGTCTCGAAGGATGAAGACCCCTGACATACAACTTTAGTCAGTGCATATACGCAGTACCGTAACTAGGCAGATGCAACAGGTGCACAGGGCCCACGTGGAGGGGGGGGGTGCAAGAATGAGCCTAAATGCAAATTCTTCAACAGAGCACAGGAATGGCTAGCTGCGGCACTGCGTATACGAATAGAATGAAAATTCTTGACTTTTATACAGGGTGATTCTAAATTCATGTGACAAACTTTATGAGGTGGTACAAGGCACCTATATAAACAAGCATTTTTTTGTCATAGAATGTGCAGTCGAATCACAATAGTAAAGCCTGTTAATGCTGCGCCAAGAATAATGATCAAATGGTATAAGGACTTGTGGTAGAATTTGCGTTAGCCAGGTTGCAGGATGAGGAAGCCTATCACATTAGGATCCCCCCTGCACCCTCGAATGGTTTATTGCACTTATTGCAGCAAATCCGTCAGAAAAATATGATATTTGCTTTTGGCGAACTGTTTTTGTGCATTCTCTAAAAACACCCTCTACCGTCATTGCCATTGTGATTCAACTATACATTCTATGACGAAAAAAGCTTGTTTAGGTGTCTTATATCACGTCTTAAAGTTTGCCCCATGAATTTAGAAACACCCTGTATAAGGTGATGCAACTGTAATTCGAATAAAAGCGGTGATGCGGTTAGCGCTTGTTGTAACATTTCGAGACTGAAAAATTGCATGGTCAACCATAACTAGTGTTTGCCAGGGTTCTAGCATTGTAGTGACGTAGCGAACCTTTTTTCCTTTGCAAAACTAGATCATACGAGTATACATCATAGTTTCCCAAACTTTTTGTATAATCGGGGGGGGGGGGGCTTCTTCCAAAATATTCTCTTCTCATCGTCCCCCATATATCAATATAATCCATAGGATCTTATACTAAACCCTAGCTTCTACTTCTTAAGCTTCTACCACCCTCTTGGAAACTCCCATCGCCTCTGGGGAGGGGCGATATTGCCCACTTTGGGAAACACTGATGTACATGGTTGGAATAATAAAGTACACGTTCAATACACTAGTGCCTTAAAATGCAAAATTCATTGGATTTTTTTTTTTTTTGGGGGGGGGGGGGCGTTTAGGGACAAAATTTGACAGAAGAATACCCGTGGCATTTTTGTACTGACAGTGCACTGGAATTCATAAGCAATTTGCCATTTCGCAGTAAGAGTGATTTAGCCATATGAAAGAATGAAGAAGCTCGCGTATGTGGATCGAGAGGACGAGTCCACTTTATAAAGAATGAGGTCCGTTGGACCCCCCTCGTATATTATCTACTGGACATAGTACCCGACAAACCAGTCACGGCCCAGGCTCTGTCCCTCCAGGGATATAAGCCTTTTACCCTTGCGGGTTGGGTCGCGCTGGGGAGGTGGCCATAGTACCCAGCGCTGTCCGGGTTTTCTTTAATTACCGCGAGGATTGAAAAAAAATGACAAACCATTATAAAGGCATAAACTATCATACATAATATACTGGCATCATTAAAGAAGTGACAAACCATTGTAAAAAGCATATGCATGTCTGAAACGCATTGTTAGAAAACCACGGTAACCAAAGTAAACATTCCGAAAGTGATCGTTGAGGCAGAAAAACCATTGTTGCCCGACGGTTTTTCGTCCATTTCGGGCACTTTCCCAGCTCTGACGAACTTTTAAAGTAGCCTATGGTTCAATCCGGGCCACGTTCGGTATATATGCCAAATTTAGCGATAATCGGTCTAAAATTGTAGATTTGTATAAAGAGCAGATATATATAAATGTGAAAGTATGTCTGTATGTAAGATATACATTGGCGTATATAATTTATATAATTTAAACCCCCCCCCCCACCCATTTATATCTCTAAATATGGCCAGTTTTGTTTGTACATCTTGTTCCAACAAGTATAAAGGCCACCTTTTCTCTACAAATCCATAATTGTTCAAAAATTCATTAGCATTCACCATTTTTCAAGTCATAAACAGAAAATCTCCAGTTACATCTATTGTACACGCACCAAGTATTGTCGAACCTATCTAAACATATCTTTAAATGCAACAATACGGATCCCAAATATAGAGAACGGATCAGCTAACATGTAACCTCATGCGAGTCAAAATTAGAATTATATCTTATACGGTATCCCCACATATACCGTTACCATAAACACAACCAAAAAATAAAAACACACGGGACGCAAAATAATAGGCAATGTCCATTTTTATGTGTTTTTCCTCCTCTTATTTCTCGCACTACCGAACTCCAAAGGATCCTTATCACACGTATCCATTTACGACCTCTAGGATGTCCCGCGTGATTCCCAGATGTAAAGGGAAGAAAACACCGGCGATATATATACAGTACAGAGTATCGACGCGGTATGTGTATTGCGCGTGTGTGTGTGTGTATGAGAAGCCGCATTCCCAGTGAACAATAATAATGATAAAAACGGAACAAAAAAAAAAATAGGGATAGAAAAATCACACGAAGGCATTCATTGTTCCGAAATATGAGCACAGGAAAACTTTCTACCCTAAAGGATTCGTAACGGCACTAAAAAAAAATGAAGGGGTGCACAGGGAGAGGTGCGTTGTTGTGTCGCAGGGAAAACAACAGAGAACAAAAGAGCGGTCTCCGCAGTAGATAAAGAGCGCGAAGAGAAGCAAATAAAAAGGACGACGTCGTAAAAGAGTTTCGGATAGAGTTCATATCTTCACGCTTTAGTGTGTCTTTCTTCTAACAGTTATTGACTGTATCGTAAAGGAGATTCTTCGGACCTGAAGAAGAGAAAAGGTTTCTCCTCTCTCATCTTACATCTTTGCACCAGGACTCGCTCCTTCCTCTCGTCCTGTATAACGTCTTCCGCCTTCGAACATTACCCCGATACCATCTAGCACTAAAAAAGCCGTGAATACACAAGAATTTATGTCCGCTCGATGCCTTTCTTATTGTTGGTGTTGTTGCCTGAATATTCAACAAGGGCCGTGAATGAATTTCGAGTTAGTAGATAAGGTAATTAATCCTGTCATCGTCATCATCGGAGGCCGTGGCGTGTATATATAAAGAGCACCCCACCACTCTCGTTATCTTTCGTATATCAGTTTTGAAAGGGAAGGAAACGCCATCTTTTCTTTTGGAAATTAGTCTTTTTTTTTTTTAAATATTATGGGCGATATCTAATTTAGCTTTTCATAGATAATCTTTCCGGGAGAAGAAGTAGTTTTCGTTCATGTGAGAGGTTAGAGGAGATAAGAATTTGCTGCGAGATAAGGCGTTTGCTTTTGAGAATTGGATCATAAAAATTGAAGTGCGAACAAAGAGTTGATTGTCACGTGATAAGAAGTAAGAAAATTTCGTCGATGGCAACAAAAATTGATACGAAACGCTCATAAGCGTATAGCTAAGTACGAGATAATCTACTCCGAAGTACGGATACCGGAGAGAAAGCAGCGATAGCACTAGTGTGCTACGCAGGGCCGTAGCCATGAATTTCTTTCGGGAGGAATGGGGACAGCTGGTATCTCGTGGGGTTCGTTATCAAAGTCGTCGAGTAACAGATTAGTCCATATACAGGGTAGTCATAAAATAACTTTGCTGATGGATGAGCCACCCTCCCCCCCTCAAATCAAAGCAAAAATCAACGAAATCGAATGAAGCTGAGTTCGAGATATTGGTTTTTCAAAGTATGCGCTCGAGAATGAGAAGCGAAATAAACAAATAGCCCGTGACCGTAAGAGCTATTTGGCCACCCCGTATAGCCATGCCATCTATCACACGTTGCCGATGTAAAAACAAAATGTGATGCCTACGGGAACGTCTTACATTAACACATCGAACTTCAGCCACGAATCCCCATCCGCCATGGGTGGAGATACGGGGGGGGGGGGCATGGGAGGCAACGCCTCCCCAACTTCAAAGGCCTGCCGATCTAATTTGCGTATATATGAATTGATATCATCATCATGCCACCCCCAGCAGTCATCGTGCTCCCCAGAGACTTTCAAGTCTATCTCCCCCTATGCCATCCACTTGGCATATCGGCCGGCTAAAGCCTGAAAAAAATAAATACTAGTAATTTCTGGAAATCGGACTTCGGCCAGAAAATTCTCAGCCAATTTACGAACTGGCTTGACTTCGGACATTGGCCGCTACATGTACAGTAAAAACCCTCTTAACGGTCACCCCTCTTTTACGGCCAGAAAACAATTTCCCCCGTGTATAATAAAAGCACGCATTTCAAACCCCTCTTTTGCGGACGAATTTTTTTTGTCCCATCAGCGTCCGGAAAAGAGGTTTTACTGTATACAAACCGATTTTAAAAATTTCTGTTCCACTGGTCATTGATTTATCGGTTGCGATTGTATTGCACCTGAGCACACAGTTTGATCCCCCGTACTTTCAGCATTCTGGACAGAGAACACTTTAAAAGGTAAGAAGTGTGAGTCTATTGACACACACATACACTCCATCTTCTTTTCTCCTGGGAACGATTCGCCTCGAACGCTTGGTCATATTCGATTTCCACAATCGAGAAATTCGAAGAATCTCTTGGGTAAATATTTCTCTTGAGACGTGGTACGAGATGGTCTTAGACATGAATTTGAGGTGCTCAGAAATTTCACACGATTCAGTGATTTCTTTCCCCTCTCTCTACGTATATGCGGTTTATAGTTAAGCGTCGTTTTTAAAGTTATAGCGTTTGCAATTTGTTTTCCTGCCATTGTTATCATTTAGGGTTGTCACATATCCCGGGTATACGGGATTTTCGCATGTTCCGAAATGCTTTGAAATTCCTGAAAACGCCAATTATTTTTGACAAACTGAACTCGGCAAGTATTGTGTAAGTTCCCAAAATTCAAATGACACATTGGCTATACTGCTGTCCTAAGCCTAAAAGATTACGTTTAGCTAAGCCTATTTTTACGTTTTTCTAGCTTAGTAACGTTGGTGAGCTACTTGACATGATTTCAAAGCATGGAGGCCGTACCTTATTTAGGAATGATTTAAAAAACATACGAAATGAATCATATTTCAGAAAAGTTTTTATGTGTTGAGGAAATTGGCTGTCTGTTTCCTTAATTTTTTATTGAAATACACCTTTTAGGCGTGAGGTGGCAGTGTATATAATACAGTCGATCCCGCTTATAACGTTTTTTTTTCAAGCAATTGTAACTGAAAACGTTATAAGCGAGAAATGCCTACAAGTCATAGTTTTACACCAACCATAGCTTTTTATGTCGTTTTTAATTTATTAAAGGTACATATAGGGATTTAATAAGAAGCAAACTTATTTGTTACAACTAAGGCAAGGATTTTTATGGCCTAAAAGCTAAGAAAATATGATCCATAACAAATCCATTTATGTCGAAAAATATCTGAAAATATGTGTTTCCAAAAACCAAAAATATGCTTTTATCAATGGGCTGACCTTATTTCTACGAGAAAGTTACGGGAAATCGCCGATAATCGCCTACAATGCAAATAAAACTACCAACAGTTACTGATATTGCCGAAAAATCGCCAAGCCAATCATTCCCAAAAATGATGTCAAAGGCAAATAAAATTTACAATTATTGATAAATTTGCGGGAAATGGTGCTGGGGAAGAGAAAGCAATTGGGAGAAAAATCTCTTTATTGGTATGCTGAAATATGCAAAATATTGCTCCGAAATATGCCTCAAATTCTGAAGATCCTGAAAAATACGCGAAAATCACTGAAAATCCTGAAAAATTTCTAGAAACTAGTGAAAATCATGAAAATTTTTTCGAAACTAGTGAAAATCATGAAAATTTTTTCGAAACTAGTGAAAATCATGAAAATTTTTTCGAAACTAGTGAAAATCATGAAAATTTTTTCGAAACTAGTGAAAATCATGAAAATTTTTTCGAAACTAGTGAAAATCATGAAAATTTTTTCGAAACTAGTGAAAATCATGAAAATTTTTTCGAAACTAGTGAAAATCATGAAAATTTTTTCGAAACTAGTGAAAATCATGAAAATTTTTTCGAAACTAGTGAAAATCATGAAAATTTTTTCGAAACTAGTGAAAATCACGAAGAAATACCTCAAAATAATAGAAATAATGTAAAAATGCTTTGAAATTACTAAAAATCACAAAAAAATGCTCTATTACGTAGAAATAGCGAAAGATGCAAAATGCATAAAAAATGTGCAAAGTCATAGAAATCCTCGCTTAGCTAGAACACAAACTAAAGAGTTTTATAACAGTGAAATTCCTGTAGAATTTGTATAGCATCACACAGCACATTTTCTGGAATTTCAACAAAACATCGAAAATTTTCCGGTCCTTTAATTGCTTCTGCAAACGCTGAACTGTTGGTGACTTTGGTTATCATATCTACAAATTTAAGAGTTTATATATATATAATTTTTTTTGGCTCTAAACTTAGAGCTTTTCGTTTTAACTTACTCTGAAAAGTTTTGACTCGAACTGTGCTCAGCAAAATCTAACACTTATTTTACTACTTCATTTTCCAAAATTTCAAAACGTTATGAAAGCATGGTGTTGGCTGTTCCGTGAAGAACTAAATTCCAGTGGGAGAAAAATCCGATTTTCCTTGTATGAAAAAAGACCGCTTTTCAATGCAACGTGACGCTGACGTCTGAAAATCCGCCAAGTTGTTTATGTTTTGTGTTCATGTCACTCTTTTGCGGCTTGATTTTGTATTTTTGTTATGCATTTGCTGCATTATTTTGGCTTTTTTACCAAAAAAGCCAAACGCCATCTATCACACGTTGGCGATGTAAAAACAAAATGCGATGCCTACGGGAACGTCTTACATTAGCACAACGAACTTCAGCCACGAATCCCCATCCACCATGGGTGGAGATACGAGGGGGGTGGGGGGAATGGGAGGTAACGCCTCCCCAACTTCAAAGGCCTGCCGATCTAATTTGCGTATATATGAATTGATATCATCATCATGCCACCCCCAGCAGTCATCCTGCTCCCCAGAGACTTTCGAGTCTATCTCCGCCTATGCCATCCACTTGGCATATCGGCCGGCTAAAGCCCGAAAAAAATAAATACTCGTCATTTCTGTTGGCTTTTTACCAAAAAAGCCAACAGAAAAAAAAAACCCCACAAGCATTCAAATAACTTGGCGACCATATCGCGTTGTGAAAAAAAATTCGAGAAAATTTCTTAAACACGGTAGAATACGGGTACCGCCAATTTTCACCAAAAAAACAATGCCACGAGTCGGCAAAATCACCAATATAGCTGAAATTGAATAAGGAGTTAATGGCTACTGGAATCATGATGTATTTAAAATTCGTATACGGGGGGGAAAAAACGCATTTTCATTATCTGATAAACAATTATGTGAGATGGAAATAATTTTCATGACATAATTTATAAGTCATTATCTTTGTTCAGTATCGGTCCTTCGAACTGTGAGATATTTCACTGGTCCTTGCGTTCAGAAAGGCTGCGAAACGCTGATTTAGAGGATTCATTTGCCTTGTTGCAAAAAAGTTAATGACTTTCTCGCGGAATAAGGACAAGAAAATAGAGAGACACTCAAAAATCACTGCATTTTCTTGTTGACAGAAAGTTGTATACACTTTCGTTATAATTTGTTGGATTTATACATGTAGTTATGCATGCGTTCGTTTCCATAACACATGATACGCACGTCTAATTTACTTCTAGATATTCTCATTCAATAACGAAATATGAATGCATTAGAATAACACTTCAAATTCCAAATATCTTCATCTCCAGTAGTTCGACATGTTTCACTAATACGATATTCTCAGATACAGTGCTTTTAGTTCAACAAGTCTTTGTTTTTCTCACTCTGAAATCGAAATTTCCGATAAGTCGAAGTTTTTTGTCCGCCACTGTACATTCGACTTATCGAAATTTGATTGTAACATAGACCGAAGTGGGGAGGAAGCCCGTGTGTGGACCTCTGTTCCATTCAGAAATAAACAAAATAATAAGCAAACAAAACTCAATGCTGATTCCTATGGGAAATCGAATCTGGCAAAAATTCGACACCCCGAAGGAAAAAGAAATCTTCCGAGGGTAGAGGCTTTCGAAAATGCCAATGAATGCAACAAAAAACCAAAGTTCTATCCCAAGGAAAACCTCTTTGCTCTAGGGAAAGCAATAAAACTGACCAGACGGTGGTCCAAGCGAAGAGAGGCGGATTGTTACTCGATACTCTTTAATCGGTTCGGTTTTAAATTGGGGAAAGTTATTGTGGTGACCGTTTTTTTTTTTTCGGTCGGTATAGTGGCGCCATCTGTTATGTATATTGCGGAAAAGACGTTGCCAAGGATGCGCGAGAAAAGGTGAATCTGTCAACCCTATTTTCACGGTCCACGAACGTAATGTATTGTGCTGCCATCTCGATCCTCAATTGAAAATAACACCTATGGTAACAGGAGGACTCGACAAGCCATGAACTCACGAAATGCATGTTTCTGTCACATGTCAACATCCTTTTCCTCCCTCCCCCCTCCACGGTAGATTGGATTACCACAGATCCAATTAGAGTTCCCGATCAGTACGCATTACCATATTCTAATTTTACGAAAACATTCTTGTGACATCAAAATGCAAATTCCCAAATCATTTGATTAATAAATAATTCGTCAAAGACCTGTCCATGCAAATATACAAAGACGGAAACGCCGATTTGTGAAGAAGAAGAAGTAGAAGAAGAAGAAATTCATGGAAAATATGTCCGTGTTCTCTCATGATCTTATTTCTGAAGATGATGAGATCAAAATTGATCACATAATCGAGTCATAACAAAATAATTAGATTCATAGATCGAATCTAATCAACGAGAAATCTGCTCTTAAAAGAGGAAAATATTCAAATATCGTGAATTATCATTTGAAAATTTGCTTCAATAAAGTTATAGCGAGAGACCAAATTATTTCCTTGAACTTTTTTCAATTTGGATTTTTCATTAAAAATCTATTGATGTTTCAAGATTTTGATTTTTCTGTATATAGTATTCTTTATAAATTTCTAATTTTTTCGTTCTTATAATGTAGATTTCTGATTGGAAAATTGCGGTAATTTACCTGAAATTTCTCGTTTTCGGGAATCTTGTGGTTGTTTCTGAAAGTAAAATTGCTTCTCTGTTATTGGTTTATGTTGATTGCTCAGTAAAAATGAGAAATCAATTGGATTTATTATACTCTTATGACGTTTTTTTCCCCTAAATTTCTTCTACGGAGTTTGTAGCAATTGATTTTTTATCTATACATGTTACGGTAAAAGCCTGAAGAATAGTAAAACCTAGGTCTTACAATTTGGCAAGTTGCTTAAGGCAAGTTGGTAAAAGCACGAAATACGATTTTAAACGTTTTTATTTCGGACATTTACCAAAAGTCCGTTTAAAATTAATAAATTAAACATCATGAAAGCTCCTGACTCTCAATCATTTAGTAATTGTAATTTAACATAATTATAATAACTTAATTATTAAAAATTGAATTAATCAAACACCTAGAACTCAATATTCCCTGAATCTAAGGAAATAATGACCAATTAATTTAAACTTCATACTGTTCGGGGAAAATTAATTAATGTGGACAGCGCTAAAACCCGTTTTCACAATGAACGTCTTGACCTTTGGTGATTATGATGGTTATTAATGGTCGGAGTACATTAATTAGGGAATTAATAACAATTTATAATTCCTTAATCAGCGTCAGGAGTAACTAATATTGAAAGTTGTTTAATTAGTGTCAGGAACTAATAAACTCATGGCAGTTAATTTATTTGTCTATTATTAATTAGTTTTAATTATTATAAATAATTATTAATTAATAAGGAAATAATAAAATCAGGAACTAATGATTCATGATGGCTGATTTATTCATTTAAAACGGGCTTCGTGTAACTTGGTAAGTGTCTGAAATGAAAACGTTCACAAGCGCACTTCGGGCTTTTATCAACTCACCTTTGTGAAACCTAGGTTTTACCACTCTTCGGGCTTATACCGTAGCACATATATGTTACTGCCAAAGCTCAAAATCGGCCACCTCGCGAATTGGCCGATTTAATTAAATATTGACTCGGCCAAAATCCGAACATCACCCGATTTACTCTCATCAGACGTTTTTATTAAGGAAATTCTCTTGCTTGTTCTTCAATCATCAACGTTACCCCCGCCCCCCTCAAATGAGGTCGTGACCAATACTTTCGGAACCAGTGTATCAAGGTAATAGAGGTGAAGAAAGAAATCTCTTCAGATAATAGTCGTATCTTAAGAGCGGCAAAATATTATTCGCCTCAGGCGGCAGAATTTCTAGGACCGGCTCCTGCTTCGGGCACAACTCCTTCGGTAGTAAATTGCACATAGACCGGAGTTATGCCCGGTGTGAAAAAAAGAAACGAAAAGCGAGACGCCACGAGCTTCACGTGGAGGCCTTCCGATGATGTTGGTCAAGCTAGCATTTCTACTTAGACATTCGAACCGAGTTCAGCCGACCACTAATGCGCCACCTAGAGGAAAAAAATAGAGCTGAAGCGAGGATTAGGCGTCGCTAACAAGATAAGTCTGGTGGCAGAGTCCGAGAGTTCATGGGAATCAATTTTTTAAAAGCAACGTGAAGTAGTTTTCACTGCTTCATAACTATTGATGCACACACAGCAGTATCAGACTATTCAACTGAAACTGATATGGATTTTATATTTGGGGCCATTCAAGTATTACGTAAGCAGATTTTTAGCCATTTTTGACCCCCCTCCTCCCCTTGTCAGCAAAAGTCAGCAAATCCGAAACCCTCCCCCCCCCCGATGCTGACGTAATACTTGAATGACCCCTTTCCCAACGATTCTGAGGATGGGATTTTTCGTAAGCCTATAGAAGCAATCCGAAGCAACTGACTCTGCTACGTTATATTAATGCCCATAACAACACATGATTAAAAAAAAACATTTTAAAAATGTCAAAATTTAAAATTCCATAATCAAAAACTATTAATAAAAAGATAATAAAAGATTATAATCAAAAAGATAATAAAAGATTATAATCAAAAAGATAATAAAAGATTATAATCAAAAAGATAATAAAAGAATGTAATCAAAAAGATAATAAAAGATTATAATCAAAAAGATAATAAAAGATTATAATCAAAAAGATAATAAAAGATTATAATCAAAAAGATAAATAAAAGATTATAATCAAAAAGGTAATAAAAGATTGCTGTTTGCACGAATGAAATGATGGGGGAAAAATAATGGAATAACGGAAATTATTCGGATAAAAAATTAAAAGATTCCCCAGATTTTTCATTATTAATATTTTTAATTTCATTTTCTTTGTGGTTTTTATGGTGAAAATATTTCTAAAAATCTCAGAGATGGACGACGCCAATAAGCAGCGACTCAAGCAGTAATTTTGAATAATTGTAAATAATTGCAAACTTGTATTTCTTGACCCCCAAAAACATATAATTTGACGTACTAGTCAATTGTGTGCCATGAACATTAAGGAATTCAGTAAATGACAGCCATCTTGGACGCCATGTTGAAAAATCACCTCAAAAACGTGCAAAAAAATAGCATCTAAGATATAATTAGAATCTACACATCAAAATATACAGAATAAAAAAAAAACTAAAAATGGATTGCTTACCGATTTTTGTTCCAGGAAACATCATACTTAAGAATGCCTAATATGGCGCAATTTTACGACAACAGGTGGTAAAGTATTCCATGTATTCACAATCCCGTTTGATGAAATCTCCTCGTGACAGCGCTATCTGTACTAATCGTCAACTAGTAATCCATACTGGGGTCCTCTTTTCAAGGCAATGATAATGTGTGTGTTTTGATACATCCTATTTTCCTATACATTCTATTATAACTCTTCAATTTAATACCCTCGACACCGAATTTCGTATCGATGCATTCATTCCAACAATATTGTCGGAATCAAGTAAAAATGTATTTAATGTTCACACGAGTGAAATAAATGTCTAACGGTAATTATAAGTGCCGATAAATCTCTTAAGATAATTAACAGATCCACGAAAACGTCATTTAATTATTATTTCTTGAAGGCGGAAAGAAACTAGAAACGCATTTCCAATCACTAAAAGGTTAATTAATGAGTGAAGAAAAAGTAAGCGACGAAAATGTAATCCAAATCGGAAGACGATCGAAATAATTATAATGATAATTCATATCGAAAGAAATAATTGAAATAATTATTTTTTTTCGAATCTCAGTTACATTTTTAGCAATGATTTTTATGTTGCGGTTTAATGAGATTTTTAGCAAATTAATTGCAAAATATCGATCGAGTAATTAAAAATTTTTCTCAATTAAAAACGTCATTTGAATAATTATATTTTTGTGGATATTTTTTTGGAAAAATTTGCTTTTGCAGTGGGTGGAAAAATATTGGTAATGCATTTTTAGAACATTTCAGGTAAATCTGTTTATTTTCGAAATTGAGAAACTAAATTCAGTAGAACAGATTCCAATGGTATGTGCTCCTTTGCACACTTTTATCTACGATGTCTTTAGCTTGGGTTTTCTTTATGATGTCTTGAGCTTGGGTTTTTCTAACGATGACTTTAGCTTGTTTTTCGAAAGATGACTAACTTATTTTTCTAACGATGACTGGCTTGTTTTTCTAACGATGACTTTAGCTTGTTTTTCTAACGATGACTTTAGCTTGTTTTTTTAACGATGACTCTAGCTTGTTTTTCTAACGATGACTAGATGGTTTTTCTAACGATGACTAGCTTGTTTTTCTAACGATGACTAGATGGTTTTTCTAACGATGGCTCTAGCTTGTTTTTCTAACGATGACTAGATGGTTTCTCTAACGATGACTAGCTTGTTTTTCTAACGATGACTTTAGCTTGTTTTTCTAACGATGACTAGATGGTTTTTCTAACGATGACTAGCTTGTTTTTCTAACGATGACTTTAGCTTGTTTTTCTAACGATGACTAGCTTGTTTTTCTAACGATGACTAGCTGGTTTTTCTAACGATGACTAGCTTGTTTTTCTAACGATGACTTTAGCTTGTTTTTCGAAAGATGACTAACTTATTTTTCTAACGATGACTGGCTTGTTTTTCTAACGATGACTTTAGCTTGTTTTTCTAACGATGACTTTAGCTTGTTTTTTTAACGATGACTCTAGCTTGTTTTTCTAACGATGACTAGATGGTTTTTCTAACGAAGACTAGCCTGTTTTTCTAACGATGGCTCTAGCTTGTTTTTCTAACGATGACTAGATGGTTTCTCTAACGATGACTAGCTTGTTTTTCTAACGATGACTTTAGCTTGTTTTTCTAACGATGACTAGATGGTTTTTCTAACGATGACTAGCTTGTTTTTCTAACGATGACTTTAGCTTGTTTTTCTAACGATGACTAGCTTGTTTTTCTAACGATGACTAGCTGGTTTTTCTAACGATGACTAGCTTGTTTTTCTAACGATGACTTTAGCTTGTTTTTCGAAAGATGACTAACTTATTTTTCTAACGATGACTGGCTTGTTTTTCTAACGATGACTTTAGCTTGTTTTTCTAACGATGACTTTAGCTTGTTTTTTTAACGATGACTCTAGCTTGTTTTTCTAACGATGACTAGATGGTTTTTCTAACGAAGACTAGCCTGTTTTTCTAACGATGGCTCTAGCTTGTTTTTCTAACGATGACTAGATGGTTTCTCTAACGATGACTAGCTTGTTTTTCTAACGATGACTTTAGCTTGTTTTTCTAACGATGACTAGATGGTTTTTCTAACGATGACTAGCTTGTTTTTCTAACGATGACTTTAGCTTGTTTTTCTAACGATGACTAGCTGGTTTTTCTAACGATGACTAGCTTGTTTTTCTAACGATGACTTTAGCTTGTTTTTCGAAAGATGACTAACTTATTTTTCTAACGATGACTGGCTTGTTTTTCTAACGATGACTTTAGCTTGTTTTTCTAACGATGACTTTAGCTTGTTTTTTTAACGATGACTCTAGCTTGTTTTTCTAACGATGACTAGATGGTTTTTCTAACGAAGACTAGCCTGTTTTTCTAACGATGGCTCTAGCTTGTTTTTCTAACGATGACTAGATGGTTTCTCTAACGATGACTAGCTTGTTTTTCTAACGATGACTTTAGCTTGTTTTTCTAACGATGACTAGATGGTTTTTCTAACGATGACTAGCTTGTTTTTCTAACGATGACTTTAGCTTGTTTTTCTAACGATGACTAGCTTGTTTTTCTAACGATGACTAGCTGGTTTTTCTAACGATGACTAGCTTGTTTTTCTAACGATGACTTTAGCTTGTTTTTCTAATGATGACTAGCTTGTTTTAGCTTATTCTTTTCTAGGGATGGCTTGAGCTTGTGTTTCTTTAATGATGATTTTAGCTTGTGTTTTTCAAACGATGCTGGTTTTACCTTTGGTTTTCCGTATGATGGCTTCAGCTTGTGATTTTCTAATGATGCTTTAGCTTGTGTTTTCTAAACGATGGTTCCTTGTGTTTTTAAATAAGGGTATTATCTTAGGTTTTCGATGTCCTGAGCTTATGTTTTTCTAACGATGGTTTTAGCTTCAGTTTTTCTTATGATAGATTTAGCTTGTGCTTTTCAAATGGTAGTTTTATCTAAAGCTTTTCTAACGATGGCTGCTTGTATATATCTAACAATGTGTTTAGCTTGTGTTTCTCTAACGATGGTTTGGTTTGTATTTTGCAATTTTGGTGGTTTTGTGTTAGGCTTTTCTAACCATGCCTTGAGCTTGTGTGTGTTTTTCTTACAATGTCTTTAATATCAAAAAATTATGGCTTTAACATTCATTTTTAAAACGATGCCTTCATCACAAATTGAACAATAACGACTTCAGCATGAAGTCAAAATGTTTTTAATAGCTTTTTTCTTAAAAATGCTTTAACACAAGTTTTAAAATGATTAAGTTATCACGTTTTCCTAACGATTTCATGAACACAAAGTGAACATTGAGCTAAAAGCATCCATTACAGCATTTTGAATAATTAACTAACGCTTTCTTCGATAAGGCAAATCTATAAATTTCCAAAGCGATGTTACTCCATCATGCTTTTGATCATTATTATCAAAGTCAGAACATATATCTTTCAATTTGAATCCCGTAATGTCTTCGTCAAGCTTTCAGCTATTCAGAGGAAATACATTTCAATTTACATATTGCACGTTTTCCCTTATTATCAATCCATCTCACACAACCTTTCCACTAATATTCAGTGAAATCAAAGCCACGGCGTTTCCTTTTCAAACCCATACGTTCGTTGATAATGACGCCTTCATTGGTTAATGAGCAAAGTGTGTGCGGCTGCGGCATCCATAATTATTTGTCGTATAGCCCTGGAGCAATTCTGGAGGGGAATCTGGGCGAATTTTAGTCTCTGTTCCACTCACTCTCTCACCCTCTGAAGACACAAATTGATGCCGGCAGCCGTGAGGAAAATCCACTCGTACCTTTCGTGTATATATTCTACCCGGATGGTGGTGGTGGTGGTGTCCGGAACACATTGTCCCACGCCGTCCTCTCCGACCTCCGTCGTATTCCGCCACCGGGATCTGTCTTCGTTGTCATTTGGACCCGTTATCTGCTGACAAATCCACCGCAAACACCATTTCGCCCGAGAATTATTCCGTGTGGTCTCGACCTATTTTCTACCGTCTTTTCTAATACCTTTACGTGGTTCTCCCGTTGTCCCCGCACCCCGTTCTCCTTTTCTGCCCTCCGTCCGCACCAGTGCTCCGATGTTGTCACAAATAATCAATATTGCAAAAGCCCTAGTCTCTGTCTGTCTCCATGCGTTTAGGGGGGTCTGTAATTTAATTGCCCTTAGAAAATTCGGGAATTAATGAGCGTGGCGAGTGTTTTGGGCATTGAAAGAAACTTGCTTGCAAAACAGTTGTTCGATACCACACGTCCCGATATTAAAAGTGACGCGTTTCGTATATTCGAAACGTTGATATCAATAAAGGTACGTATCTATCCTAGGTATACGACTGACACAGACAGCAGCAGCAGTTAAAGAAATCAACGAGATGAAAATTGCTGAGCTCGTAAAATTATTATGCGAACAAGAATTATTATCGTTGAAAACGCAGTCTTTCATTGCTGATTGTGGATCACAGAATATTCTTATTTTTCTCCGATAACCATTGCTAGTGCTTGGAAATGAATAGTATACAGAGATAACATGGAATAAGATGGTATTTTCGGAGAATTTAACAAAATGGTCATTGTAGGATTGATTTCTAAATTTTGTTCGTATTTGAATTAACGATTCTGTAAAATTATGAATGAGCATGAGTGCAGCCCATCAAGTATTTTGTTTTCGACCTAAATAAAATGTTTCTACAAATTTTTTAATTAATTATGATCTTAATGAGCATCGGGATCGTTGTGATTAATAATTGACAAGCTTTCAAATTTAGTAAAAAAATTCGAATTTTCTGATTTTTATAATTTTCACGAATTTGAATGACTAATTAGTTAATTGATTAGGATCTAAATAAGCATCAGAATCATTGTGATTAATAAGTGAGAAGCTTTCATGTTTATGAAAATTGTAGGAATCACATTTTCACTAATTTTCACGAATTTGAATGACTAATTTTAATTATCATCAGGATCGCTGTGATTAATAAATGATAAGATTTAAAAACATATGCAAATTAGAAAATTCACAATTTTACTAATTTTCACGAATTTGAATGCTAATTAGTTAATTTTGATTTCAATTAGCGTCAGTATCATTGTGATTAATGAGAAGCTTTCAAATTTATGAAAATTAGAGGAATCGTATTTTTACTAATTTTCAAGAATTTGAATGACTAATTAGTTAATTAATTATGATTTTAATTAGTATCAGGATCGTTGTGATTACTAAATGTCAAGCTTTAAAATTTATGAAAATGAGAAAATTCGCATTTTTACTAATTTTTATGAAATTCGTTAAATGTCAGCATTTACCGAAGTGCTTAATAAAAGCCCTAAGTTAAGCCCAGTTTAACTTTCTGTTATATAGGAGGTCGTGGGTTACCACACCAACCTCCCGATACCTTGAAAAAAGTAATAAATTTCGGACTACCTAAACGCCATTTTTTAATCGAAGAGTCATATTTATGTCAAATTTATAGCGAATTCATGTAATATTCCAAACATAATTGCAAAAAATTCCACGAATGAATTGTTTTGTTATTCTCACAATACATTCAACTAGTAATGATGCAGATTATGAACAGAAATTTATAGCATTGTATGGTATAGGCAGAAGTTTTCCACTCTGAGAAATCAACTTTAAAAAAACATGTGGAATTGTCAATGCTAAAATAAGAGGCTTTTATGGATGCGAGATATCTCGTCATTGCCGCTTAAATGGATAATTTACCCTTGGGTGATGGATCATCCACCCATTCATAACGTCACCTGCTCACATATTCGGCTAAATACCCTACGGATATGCTCGTAATTTTCCTATTGTCGAAATACGTAACAATTCGCATAGAATCTCTTCCGCTGGTCGCATGGTGCAGGTTTCCGTGGAAGACAGTCCCGTATTCCCGGCGAACGAGTAATGGAAAATAGCATGCATATTTTTCTATCACTTATAACCTTGACAGTCAAAGCGGTCCTCTCGTTGCAGTTGCAGTGTCTCAACGTTATTGTTTCATCAAGCTCACGTCTTTCTTTAAAATAATAATAATAAAATAGAAGAATACGCAACATGCCGTCGACCAGAAGGAAAAGAAGAGAGGAATCCATTTGTGATGTATTTACGTCTTTCTTCAGATGATGGAGGGAAGAAGAAACCGCAAACCAACCTGCAACAAGAACATAAAACAGGGCAGACCATATTTACTCGAAAAAAATACGTGAAATTGGGCTTCGAAATACGAGACATCGCCAATTATCACCAAAAATGATGCCAAACACTAGATACGCACTGAGACTGTTGGGTACATTTCTCTTATTTCAAATGGATTTGCCGCCGCCCCAGTCTTTGTTTTGGACACGTGAGGTACTACTTTATTTCCACAGTAGTCCTGATTAACCTACCCTATTCTGCTGCATATAATCAGTGGATTTGTGATTCTTTTTTTTTGAGAGAAGTTTGATTAGTTATAATTACGTTATCAAATGTTACGTTATACATGGAGGAAAGAATAACAGGAGGTGACATCAGGAACGAAAATTGAAGCCGTTGTGGCAACCCTATGGGCTGACAAGTAAGCCCAAACAAACCAAACAAACCGCTCTTTTCCCTATACTTAACATGTGTTTTGCCGGATCGAATTCTCTTAAAATATTAATATCTAAATAAATTTAAGCACCATGACCATTTAATGTGTCTTCAGGTAATCTACATGATCTAATAAAGGGGAAAAATAAAATCTTATCCTTATATAAGTGGTTGTTATATTTTTAATTTATTTTTGAAAAAGGGGAAGATCATTTTTCACTCTCGACTCGTCATAAGTTTTTAGTTCAGTGCCTTTAATTTATTTTAAAAATTTAATGCATCACATTAATGTCTATGGGAATATGATTAATTAAAATAATATGAAGCTCCAATAAAATTCAATTTCATAATTTTTTTCTTTTAACTGTTTATGTTGCCTTTTTGTTTCGTTTATCATTATGATAGATCCGGGACATTAAGAAAGTGTTTCAGGCCCGTGGGCGCTGGTCTTAAGCTTTACATAAGGAATTTTGATTTCTGAATCAGTTCTGAGGTGCTCGAGCACCTTCTGACGGGGCCGTAGCTAGGATTTTTGCCACCCGGGGCAAACAGCATTTTGCCGCCTCCGTGCCTCAAAGTACTGGAAGTGCTCGAAAGTCGTCCGCAACAGTGTATTTATGGTTCTTCTGCCTGTAGGCTGTTCAAATTTCGCCACCCTTCTTCCGTTCCACTCTCATATTCTTGAATACGTATCACTTTAAATATATGCCGCCCATCCGAACTTTCCGCTATGTAGATGTATTGAGAAAAAAATATTAAAGAACAAAAAACTTTTTTTACGAACCGCGATAAGTCATCTCTATCTGGCTTATAGTATTTAGAAAAATAATCTGGGCTGTTTTTTTTTCTTCATTTTGTACCAATTACTTTGCTTTTAAAGTGGTATGTGTACGAAAATTTGACAAAAAAGTTTCGAATTGAATTCTAAATTGAAATCTAAAATTGTGTCTGTGTTCGAGTTTTTGCCTGGAATGGAGAAATATTTCTACAATATTTTAATATAAGCAGCGATATATGTTAAGCCAATGTTATATGTTATATATGCTAATGTTTTGCATATATATAATGTTTCTCGCAAAAAAGTCAGATTTTTTCAAACACCGCTTGTTCAAGTGTCTTTAAACATTGTATTTCTCTCAGCACTGAGGTGTTACATACTTTGGCATAATTCTTTTTAAATTAAAATGCCGAGAAGAAATTTTGTGGCACAAGATATGGGTAAATTTTGGTTATTTCTGCAAAAGGTTCCATGTTGTTGAAGTTAATATTAGAAAACAAATAACAACTAAAATTGTAAAAGCTCTCGTTCAATTGTATAAATATATTCAAAGAATTTGAGGGTAAAAAATCGAGTTCCTAAAGTGAATAGTAAATTTTTAAATGATTTTTAAAAACGGGGATGTTTCTCATAGGAAAGCATGGGAAGCCACTGTTTGTTTGGGCTTACTTGGTCCCTTTAATAGAGCGATCACTGGCTTCATCTGGCAACCCAGATTCCCCGTGCTTTCTCAACGGAGGCGCTGGTCGCGTCACCTCCTGTTATTCTTTCCTCCATGAGATACGCACTGAGACTGTTGGGTACATTTCTCTTATTTCAAATGGATTTGCCGCCGCCCCAGTCTTTGTTTTGGACACGTGAGGATTCCGTTACTTTATTTCCACGGTAGTCCTGATTAACCTACCCTATTCTGCTGCATATAATCCGTGGATTTGTGATTCTTTTTTTTTGAGAGAAGTTTGATTAGTTATAATTACGTTATCAAATGTATTTACAAAAACACATGTATTTTTCAAATAAGTTAATATTTTATATGAATATAAATAGTGAGTAACTATATATTTAATTGAGTATTTACATATCTTGAGCCAAAATACTTGTGTAATTATGTGATTTCTGAAAAATTCATCATCACATTTTACTTAATGAAGAAATAAGAAACACTGGAGTTTAAAATTTAGAGAATTGGCACATTGTGTCTATTTGTGGCATCATGTTGGACGACCGCACACCTCCCCCTCCATGTGTTCGACAGAGGGTCCCTGACCGCTGCCGGGAGGTATAGGGAGGAGGTCTGAGACAGCCCTCCAGTTAACTGTTGAATTAACAGTTCCGTTAATACTACGACCTATATAGCGCCCGTTGTAGTGGACGCATTTCATTGAAACTTGGTGTGTACGTTATTTGGAGCATAGGAGAAAATGTACTGCGATTAAAAAAAATAGGTTCTTCACCTGATGGCCAAAAATTTATCTTTTTTTATTAGATCTTTCTTTCCTCCCATGGTACATGTATCCTACATACCAAGTTTCATCAAAACACCTCCATCGGAATGGGCACTACATACTGTTACAATACCTTTATATCATATTGCAATCAATTTCTGTTAATTTCAGTGCTATCTGAATGATAAGAACTCAGAGAATTTCTCTTCAAGAAATACATTGTGACCCACCTTCTAAGCCATATATGCTAAACCAATGGCCAAAAACCTTCGGAGTTATCTGCTGTGGTCCGCCACCTCGAAAGTAATTTTGTAAAAATGGTGTGTATATAAGCGGCTCATTTACAGATCACTTAAGTGACCCGTGGCACATTCACAGATCATCTGAGTGACCCGCGACACAGTTCCAGAACACTTCCGCGGTCCATGGCACATTTAATAATACCTTATGTGATGATTTGGCACTGTTTTAGAGCACTTAAGCAGCTCGCAGTGCAGTTCTACATCACTCAAGTGATCCGCGACACATTCCCAGATAACTTTAGTGATCCGCGTCATAATCACGGATCATTTGAGTGACGCGCGGCACAGTTCTAGAGCACTTTAGTGACCCGCTACACATTTATAGAACACGTAAGCGGCCAGGACACATTTCCAGATCACTTGAAGGATCCGCGGAACATTTAGAGATCACTTGAAGGATCCGCGGAACATTTAGAGATCACTGAAGTGGCTCTGTAGAGAACTTATCAATACGGAGAATGTTAGTTCAGGTGCCCACAAACTGGCGAAAGGTTTTTCTCGTCTTTGGCACACTCGGTAAAGATGTCATTAAGAATATTTCATATTTTTATACGACCCATTCTACGAAGCCGCTGCGAATCAAGACCGGGTCGGGGCTCATAGTCCGAGATTTTCCCTCTGTGAGTGGATCGGTACGACCCATCTCGGAAGCCCTTTTGAATGAATTTTAGGTCGGGATCCCAAGAATCCCTGGCTATAAGCGAATTCGTATGACCCATCTAGGAAGCCACTTCGAATGAGGTTTGGGTCGTGATCGTATATCTCAAGCATCTGTCACTGTAAGTGAATCCGCACGACCCTTCCCGAAAAACCCTGCGAATCAAGTTTCGGTCGGGACCCATAGCTCAGTGGACCACGGCTGTTAGTAGAACTGATTGGGTTATGACAGCGATTCATCTCGGAAGCCCCGCGACCCAAATGGCTGATTTATTCATCTAAAACGGACTTCGACTTGGTAAATGTCTTAAAATTAAAACGTTCACAAGCGCACTTCGGACTTTTACCAACTCGCCTCGTGAAACCTAGTTTCTTACCACTCTTCGGGGGCTTTTACCGTAGCACATATATGTTACTGATATACCAGACAAGACCCGGACTCTGTCCCTTGAGGGATATAAGCCCTTTACTCGACTGGGTTGAGTCTTGCTGAGGAGGGTCGGATGACCGGGGCGGACCCCCACGGGATCTTCTCCCATGACTGTCTGCCCCGACCCTCGGCATCCCACTGTAACCCCTAATTCACCCCAGCAGTCTCCCGATGTTCTGCAACCTCCGTTGTTCCTGAAAGTCAACCCCCCTCCTCCGAATACCCTACCTCGGTCATATGCACACGCAGCGGCCCTGTCCCAAAGTTCTCCAGGTTGTTTTATTCAAAACAGATTGAAGACAGTACATGACAGGACATATTATATACATTGTGTACAAGGCAATATGGAAAATCATGTGCAATATCACATATATGTTACTGTCAAACCCCGAAATCGATCACTTCGCGAATTGGCCGATTTCATTAAATCCGAAATTCGGACATCACCCGATTTACTCTCACCAGACGTTTGGTTGGCGAATTCGAGGAAAGTAATCACGACGATGAGACTAGAATGGAGAAATTCTGCAAAATTTTCGTAACCCACAGGCGGCAAAACTATAAACGCGATCCGCGATTTTGCAATAATTTCTTTATCAGAGCCGCAGCGAAGCTTCGGATGAGTAGACGAAAGATTATAGCGTTGCAAATTCGAGCCGAGACCTCCCCGTTAAAAAGTCTCGCCACAGAGAGCAACAGTCCTACAAACACTACAAACATTCAGTCATTACACTTCACTCACTTCACTTCTGAGATATAGATGGCGGCACTAAAAAATCATACACAACGCTAGATACGCACTCAGACTGTTAGGTACACATACTTACACTTCCGGCACAACTCGCTCGGTAGTAAACTACCCATGGCGATAGACCTGAGCTGTCCTCGGCTTGAAAAAATAAAAAAAGAGCTTTGTTCGTGCATTCTATGCTATTATTATCCGCGAACATTTATAAAATAAGAAATTGCCTAAATTAATCTAGTTTTCCCGTATTTTGATCTCCAAAATAATTCCCCATCCATTGATACTTTTTTCCCCGGTTAAAAATCGGGAAAAATCAATATATTTATTCCCTGCCGGAATGCATTCGAAGTATTAGTTTCCGAAATCATAATTTATTTAAATTCTTTTGCGTAAGCTGCTTTCTGCAAGTTTCTTTCCATCAGCTGATGATAAGTTTGTTTGGTTTTTTCCCCATTCTTATAAAGGGAAGAAAAAAAAGCTTTTAAATTTTTTTCCCCGTCCGTATGAATTTGTTTTTTTTTTTTTTGAATAAAGTAAAATAAATACTTTTGGCATCTTTTATTCAAAACTGCAATTTCCAAAGAAATTGTATCTTCTTTTTCTCACGAGAAATATCTGTCATCTTTGAATACTGATAAGGTTTTCCCTCTTTGTTCGATTCGCAAATTAAAATATGCTGCTGATATTTATTTATTTCCCATAAAAACTGCTTCTTCGTGTAATCGGTTGTATGTATTTGCATTGGTATCTTAACGCATTCGAGAATTCGATGTTGCTTATTCTACTGCATTTGATGTATGGATGATTATTGCAAACTATATGTGAGCCTAGGTAGATAAGATATCATATAAATCAGTGTTTTTTCCACCGCCAGGCAGCGTCCCAGTACCGGGCCCTTATAGCGTTTATACCGGGCCGCGAGTGATTAGCAGCATGGGCGGAGATACAGCATCAAAGGTGAAGTCGACTGATCTAATGCGTATATTTATAGATGAATTGACATCATCATCATCATCGTGGTCCCCCCAGACTTCCAAGTCTGTCTCCGCCTATGATTAGCAGTTTCATTTTTCCTCATTCATTTTTCTTTGGCCGTGTGTTTGACCGGGCCTTCGACTCACAAAAATGAATGAAGCCGGGCCGCGGGCTCGAAAAGGTTGTGAACCACTGATCTAGATGTACTTCTCGACGTTTCTCTAAAGATCCGTGGGTTCGAAACCAACCCAGGTCTTTGCCAGAATATTTTGTCAATAGAGATAATATCTGCACCTATAGGAGGAGAATATTGCGCCACAATTGCAAAAAAAATTATATTATATGAGTACTATTGAAACTGTAATGTTAAAGTATTACATACTTGAACAATTTTTAATTTTTGTAGAATTCAAAATAGGCATGATTATTCAGATAGAGTAATTAAAATAATAATAAGTGATCATAATGAAATGAATGCTTCGTTGTTGGCTGCGTTAGTAAGTGCTAAAGCTCCTTCTTGAGATCGTGATTGACACATCAATGTTGTAGATGTTATTAATATGCTGGTTGAAATTAAAAATCCTACGAAAAGTGACACCTAGGTCCTTCATGCGCTGTATTCTCTCCAGTGTTTGACCATCAATATTGTAATTATACAGGATAGGGTTATGTTTCTTACTGAAAGGCATGCCCTTTCACTTGGAAATATTTAGGTTTAACGTATCGGCATTACACCATGAACTGAGTACTTCGGCAGAATTTTGTAGCGTCTCAGCATTTTCTGTATTATTATGACATCATCAGCATATGTCAAACAATTATAATCAACGTGGTTTTCAACATCATTGATGCACAAAAATAAAAAAGCAACGGGCCCAAAATTATAGAGCCACCATTATAAAAATGCATATTATTCCCCGCGTTCCCGCTAGACCGATACTGCAATGCGTGTCGATGTTGCGGTTGTATCGCTTATCGTATTGGTCTACTGTGCAGCCGTGCTCAGAGTCAACATTACCCAATATATGTTGTAGGCCAACGTTATTCAATGCGTGCTACAACCAGAAAAATGCGCGTTTTTTCCAGATAGGTGTCGGACTTTGCAGATAAAGTAAAATCCGCTACCTATAATTTAAATTAGTATTTTGTTTCAATAGCAAATTAATTGAGATGATTAACGAATCTAATTAATTTGATCTAATTAGTGCGCATCATTTTAGATAAAATCAAAGTTTGCAACTCTGGAAAGAATATATACCTTTTACAGAATGCAATAGTCCCAACGATTCGAATAGACCGATATTTATGTAGAGAAATGTAGAATTTAATGGCGCGAATATCCGTAACATCCACTTAATTTTCGGGGAAATTCCCGATGAGGATTATCGATTCTACTTCAATTTTAAAACTTGGGCTTTTAACTATTTCTGAGCTTAACATCCGATCAGGGATGTAGCCCCGTGTGCAATTCGAGAGCCGAGCATTAGCCCATCGAGGATTGAATTCGACGAGAGTCTTCTCCTTGTACTAATAGGATATGACTTTGATCTTGTGTATCTGAAATACGACCGAATAATTAGTGCATTTATGATTATCCCAGAAGGGGTCGAAGAATTCTCTTAACCAAGAGATCAAAATTACATGCGAGTTTTAGAAAATTCAATTTTCTCTTGGAGCACTTTTGTTCCAGATTATATCTAAAACCAAGATGCTCAACCTGCTAGGTAGTTTTGGCCACTTGAGTTATCTAGAATTGTGACGCGAGCCACTTAAGCCATCTGGAAAAATGTGCCGCTGGCCGCTTCACCTGGAAATGTGCCTCGAGCCACCAAGGTAATCTGAAAATGTGTGACAGGTCACTTGAATCATCTGGAACTATATCTCCAAACACCAAGGTTTTGTGAAAATGTGCCAAAGGCTACTAAGGTGAACTGAAAATGCGCCAAAGGCCACTAAGTGTGATCTGAAAATGCGCCAAAGGCCGCTAAGGTGATCTGAAAATGCGCCAAAAGGCCATTAAGGTGATTTATTATTATTATTATCAGTGAATTTTATCATCGGGACTCACCAACTGACCGCGATAGTGCGGTTACGGCGATTCTACCCAGACTTTCAAGTCTTAATGCGTGGCTCCCACATCCTGGAGCAGTGTCCCTACCCTGGGACCTTTGTCGGGCCCACAGACTAGACTTTTCAGAGGCCCCTCTGTACTGAACTTTTAGCGTGATTGAACAAAAAATTATGATAATCGTCCCGGGCCTCAGAGCCGGAGAGCCCTGCCAGCCGCATCCTTATGTGAGCTACCATGGCTCTCAATGCCATCAATTTATTTACATAAATGATTTTATGAGAACAATATAATTTTTGAATAAACGATACAAATAAAATCTTTAAATTGCGTCAGTTTCTGGTTAAAAAATTTAAAAAAAAATCAAATGTCTTAGAAAATATTTTATTTGCTGTGCGGAAATTTCAATAACTTCTCAAAGAAAATTTTCATTTGCATCTGAATGTTTGCCACATTCCGAGAAATACTCGAATTCTGATTACTTAGAGGCCGTAGAAAATACGATCTTATTTGCTGACTCTCTTGTATAGGGTTAATAATTCAAATCAAATATTTGGAAGATACGAATAATGAATAGCAAATGTTGAATTTCCATGCGTTAACGTTTGAATTAGTCTGAATGTAGATGGGATACAACGTGAGATATTCGGTGAACTTGTATCGTAAATACTGCATTATGTTCCAATATTTCCTCTAAGAAAATTTCTATTCAGAATCCGCGAGAGAAGTCCTTTTTACGCATCGGATCTGTGATATTTACACTGATTCAATAATCAAGGGGAATAGATTTTCTTAAATGAATCGAAATGTAGAATTACATGGTCTTTATAATTAAAGTTACACTTTGAAATGGCCGTAAAAGAAAAACTACTGGACAAAATGTTTTAAAATTTGGTAATAGTTTACAAGATGAGCACATGGAATTCAATTTCCAACAAAAAAAAAAGTAATAAAGTTCAAAACCTCACCACCAATGGGTAATGGCGCTGTATGCAATATTGTTAAACGAAATAAGAGACATGAAGACATGGGTTTAAAATGTTTTTAATCGTTTCTAAAACGTATTACAAAGCATGTTTAATGTAGCGCGTCCACCATTTTCTGGAAGCAAGTGTTAAATCACATTAACACATTAATACACTCAACAGTAGCCGTTAGCATATCAGCAGGAAGGTTGCGGACCTGCCGGTGTAACGGTGTCATTGCGATTTCGCATAACCCCACAAACACAGTTTCGTTTTTGAAACGATTAAAAACATTTTAAACCATGTCTTCATGTCTTATTTCGTTTAACAATATTGCATACAGCGCCATTACCCACTGGTGGCGAGTTCTTAAACTTTTTTTTTTTCGGAAAATTGAATCCCATGACCTCCTGTAAACTATTGTCATGTTTGATAACATTTCGTCTAGTAGTTTTCCTTCCATGGCCATTTCAAAAAGTGCAACTTTAATTATAAATACCTTGCATATAAAGGAATTTTCGGATAACATTTTGGCAAATGACGTGATCATTTACATTGAAGGAACTATTGGAATTCTTGTTTGGTGCAGAGTGTATTATAAATTCTGAAAACCCTGACACTGGTGACGCTGAGTTCCAACGAGTAGCTATAACCCTTTACATCATCGTCCTGCCGATTGTACCAGTGAGCAGTAATGCAATGTGCCATGGTTAATAAATTGATTAATTTGATAACACCTTGGGTTCACCTGATATCATAAAAGGCCACAAGAGGGATATGAGGTACAATAACCGGGGTCCCACAGGGCTACCCAAAATAATTAAAAACAAACTAAAAATCCACTGCTATAATCCATATTACAGTGTTAGACCGATTATATGCGGTTACGTATTAATATGAGTATAACTGATATTTACATATGTACACCTTTAATTTCTGACCTCAATGTTCTTTGACACCGAAAAGAAAGCTCAAGACGACCGAAGATCTTTTTTTTCATGAGAACTTCGTTAGAGCTAGAAGTTGGGCTAACCACAGTGGCTGCTCGTGGTCGGATATTTTTTGGGGGATGGGATGCAGATTTCCAAAAATATACCGCCATCTATCGGTGACAATGTGTAGTCAAGTGCATACAGGGCCGTAACTGAGACTTTTGCCGCCCCCACCAATTTAAAATTCCATAATTTTATATAATGATGTTCTTTGTTTCCCCCCCCCCCTAATTTTTTCCGCCCGGGGCAATCAGCCTCCTTGCCCCCCCTCACCAGTTCCGGCCCTGCTGAGAACATGTACTATTAACAATTAGTAATATATTACACTGCATTCGATAATTTTTGTTCATCAAACTATTTTTCGCATTATCTGTATATCTATGCCGTACAAAAATAATGAAGCCCTATCCACGTAACATTAACAACGAGCCATATATTTCAGCTAGAGATCAGTATGGAAGGGACTTTAAGTTGGTGCTAGATAATTTTTTGAATCAGCACGTATCAGAAGCCACTAGGTTTACTGCTATTTTGGATTTAGTTCGCAGTAGTTCCGACAAACTTGTTGAACATGTTTCGATGGGGGACAGAAGATTCGAAGGTTAGCAGAAGTTTTCAAAGATCGGTTGCAATCAGTCGGGGTGGTAAGTCAATGGGAAGAATTTAGTAGAAAGCTATCGTCGGTTTTTTTTATTCCCTTTGTTCGAAAAAAGCGTGTTTGTACATCGCACCCTCTATGGTTGACGGATAGCGTGCGTAACCTTTATCTTGAAAAGAAAAGAGCATTCAGTGAGTATAAAACTGGACGAGATGATATGTCATTGTTTACTGATAAAAGAAGAGCGGTAAGGGAAGAAAGCGATAAGGGATAGTACAAAGGAAGTTGAATCTAGGTTGGAGATAACATTGGCTCCACCCCAAAATCCTTTTTTAGATAAACCAATAATGGATGTAACGGGACAGTTGGCCCCCCTCTGAATAGGAGGGTCTAAAGTAGAGAGTTTTGCAGTGAAATCAAAGGGACTTTTGTTGGTCGCCGGATAATAAAATCAATTCTCTCTAAGATCCGTCTTGTGGAATGAACGGATATGCTTTGCGATCATCCTGAATTGTATTGCGCTGTAATTTGTTGCGTTGCAGCTGTTTTGTTGCTGCACCCAATGCGTGTCAGTCGCTTATCACCTTTTTCGTTCACAAGCGATTTCCACCCACTATTTTTTCGCTCGAAGTTTTTTTGACGTAGCTACAATTCTTTGAAGACTCAAGATACTGTTGTACGAGAAAAGCCAAGCAGATTAGTAGCTTCGGAGAAGCAGGAACCACCCCCTTCTGGTGCTCAAAATCATGCCGTGTTCAAAGTCACTAAGATTTCACGTTCCTATTTTTTTGGACCCTGAGTGTATACTTCATTTGTATTCGTTGATTTTTTTTCTGCATCTAGGGGCTCGCATATCGGGAAAGTTGTTTTATTACCACCCTGTATAACGCTTCCTTATGATCCTGAAACGTTTCTAAACGTAGAAAACCCCCCAAATCAGTTTCGCAATATTTTTTTCGTATATGAAATATTTCAAAACTAAAGAGCTCCACTTTTTCTCTGTGAAGAAAAATATGAAATATAGAAGTGTTAAAGGCTTTTAGAAAACGTTCCTTGCAATTTTGTTCGAAATATTCCCGTTACTAAATCCCTCTCCACATCCATACTTTAAGCTTATACTTCGATCCTATATTCGAGCGTGCTTGATGCGATCAGCTGAAGGGGGGCTTAAAATACCGAGAAATCTCATGAATTTTTATTCGATGAGGATTAGGCTCACCGAGGAGAAATAGTATTTTAATTTTTGCTGGTGAGGCAATGTTTGAGAGAAGCGGAACGTATTTCACATTCTATTCCGAAAGTTAAATCTGATTCGTTCTTCCGTTTCGGATCTTTTATTCTGATTATAATGCATTTTTATTAAAATGATTAGATTAAATTTATTTGTCAGTTACAGTCTAGATATTCGAAAGATATTACTCCGTATACAGGGTGTTCCGGGAAAAATACAGAAACTGTTTCTAAAGAGGAAAACTTACTACGGTGGTGGCACGTAGTGATTTGGGACTACGATTTAGAGAAAATGAATGAAATTTTTGTTCTAAAATTTTAACATTTTCTTCGCATTTATAAAGGGTAGTAATGAAAAAAAACCCCAGTCTACATTTTACTGCCGAACCGTTGATCTTAGAGGCATACTTCCAATTAGAAAAAGTATCCAAATAACGTGTGGACCTCAGATATGTGGTCATTCATATTGCGAGGGATTGCATAGCCATTTCATAAAACTAATTTTCACACGGACACCCCTGTCGCCAAAAACGCAAATGAAATGTTGATGCCTTGTTTTCCTCAATCCAACTGAAAATATTCCCGTTTCTGAGTACAGTATTTACTGATATATTTGAATTCTCAAGAACTAGAGAAATTATAAAATAAAATACCCAGAAAGACATCTGGAGGCCAAAACTGTTTTCCGGAACAATAGGAAAATCCCTGGAAACGCACGAAACCCTTGCCGTGGCAATCCTTCTTTGGCTTCTGTTTGTTATATCTGGAAGGCACTTTCCCGAAAGATATATCGAAAAGGTATTTTTGGAGGACTGAGGTCTTTTTTTTGTCAATTCCGGGCAGATTAATAGTCAAAATTTATCGCAGCAAGTGTACCGCACGTTTTAGAAGGGTTTTTCCTATTGTTCCGGAAAACTGTTTCGCCCGGATATCTCTCCATCAACTTTCTGGAAAAGATAAAGGAGCGGGGAGGGGGGAGTTTATTCCTATGTGATAAGTAAGGCTAAGGATTTCTGTCTTTGCATATTTTTTTGCTACTTTTACGGCATATTTTGCATAATTCATGATTTTCGATAAAGTGTAAACCTTTTCCTCGCTATTCCAATCTCGCTTCAGTCTGGTTTTTGTGGTCCCAACCTCTGACGAGAGCTCTTAGGGCTAGGATTTTTATTCGCTGAAAACGGCCCGTCATTGTTAATTCGTAAACAATCCTGAAATTCAGGTTTTTCAACCAACCAGCAATGATATTGACATGTTAGAGACTAAAAATACTAGCCCTTCAACGTCATTAGTGTGTGGCTTTAAATAGAAAAATCATCTGAAAATGAGTGAGATTGTACCTCTGGGGAAAAATTCTTAAATAAGGGGGTTTCATTTTATGACTTTCTAACAGCTAAAAACACTACTTTTGGCCACGTATTTTAACCTACAGATGGCAGCACATACATTCTGAATTTGGAGGGAAAAACTTGCTCTCTCAAAAGGGAAATTTTGACTCGATGAAGTCAGTTAGCAAAATTAAGAATTTCTGTTCATACAATAAGTAATGGTTCAAAATAGTTTAGACTGCATCAACATTTGCTTATAACACATTTTTCGTTTTATAGGGCATATTTACAGTTTTTTAAGAGCATATTTCATAGAGCATTTGTTTGAAGTTTTTAGAGCATGGAAATCCTAGAACTAGTGATAAGCATACAAAAAGCGCCGTCTATCGACACAAATTTAAAACAATTATTGCCTGGTCCATAAAGAGAAAACTCCTTCGTGAGAATAACTTTTTCGCAAACCGCGCCAAAGTATTCTTTCAATTATTATTAATTTTTTAGCTATTTAAGAATTTACGGGACGCTCTTTTTACCAAACAAGATATCTTACTCCAAAAAACTTCAACCCATAATTTCTCGTAATGATAATCTTGAAATAAATCTAGGAATATGTATGTAATTGAAAACTCCATAATCATAATTACCGAATTACATCTAATCAACAATTTCCCATAACTTTTCGGAATTCCTTTTCCCATTATCTCATTATCTATCCTTTGACATGGGACGGGGGAAAAAAAAATCCTGCAACGTCACAGGAAAATTTTGCTGACGATAAAAACGGCAACGTATTATTATTATTTCATTCCCTTCGGCTATTTTATTGCATTTGCCGTCCAATTCCCAGCTCAACACGTTAATCGAATCACAGCATCTAGAACACATTAATCTCTTTCCTTTCTTTTCCCGTGCCTTCTCCTAATATCATCCGGATGTCATTCCAAGCGATAAAAACATTGAATACGGAAGACCTATATATCCACACACACACACGGTGTATCCTCTTTTTCCTGCTGTTTCCCCTTAATATAGACAAAAAAAAAGAGGATCAGAAACAGGCGCCTGTCAGATGTTATCTCGCAAATGATTCACAAGCCTCGACACCGAGGCCAAAGAATGATAAAGAAAGACACCAGTGAAAATAGAGGTTACAACCTCTGAACATCTTCTATTTTCTTCGATGTCGTACATGACCGCTTTGGCATGTACGAGGATATTACGTCCGAGATATTGCAGCATGATTTGGACGTGAGATCAGGGAATAGTTATATAGCTGAAAAGAAATCGTTTTTACACCAAGATCGGTGTTTCGGAAGACATTCATGGAGTTGGTATATTGGTGGTAGCTCCTCTTATTCTTCTCTATTCCAGTGTCAGATTTCATCTGATGTTCTGATAGTACAGATTTCGATCAGGAATCGGAATAATTGGGTCGCCGGACCCCATACTAATCTCATCTACTCATAGTTATGAGCAAATAACGGTACAGTCAAACTCGGTTATGACGATATCGAAGATTTATTTTGTCACTATATAATCTACCTTGACAATTCCAACAATGTGCAAGCATGTAAATGACTAAAAGAGCGACTTTGAGAGTGTGTGAGCATTGGAGTGACCAAAAGTGTGAGTGAAGACATAAGTGTACTTACAGGAATGGGAATATGCCCAATGTGGCGAATTTCAAAGAAAGAGAAGTCAAGAAAATAAATAGAACAGGAAAAGGCAAAATTGGTAATGGCCGGAGGCGGCAAAACCATAAATGCGCCTCTGGTCGTCACAATGATGTCCCTCATGACAAATAAAGCATTATTTCCTCTTCCATAATAAACGCACAATTTACAAAACAAAACAATAAATTTGCAAAATTTCAAAAGCAAAACTCTATCCTATACCCTCAATTTATCTCCAACATACACAAGGATCAACAAAATATCAGCACTCAAATGTTCAAAAAAAAAAAAAAATCGCTACCATATAAGAAAGCGGAATGGATAACTCCCATTAAGCTGATAGCAGATACGATAGTAGCCAATATAAATCACTTTGCATCAGGAAATTATAGCTATCGGAACAATAGTGGAGAAGAAATCGTGAAGAATGGAATGTAAAGATTCTCCCCCACATACACTTATGCTTTATATATATATCTGTACGATATTAACTGTACATTTCGGTGGAAGTACTGAGATAAGAAGAGTATTTCGAGAGCATTGTGATGGAAGCGGAAAAATTCAAGAACTGCTACTCAGTATCCGGAAAATAGTAACTGCTAATGGGATAACGGCTGAGAGAAACGTTAAGAACTAAATGAGATCGAACCATAGAAAAGATATCTCTCGACGCCTGAAGCTCAGATTCTTTCTATTATTATTACATTTTTTTTTTTCCTTAAGATGGCGTCATTTCCTTTCTTCAGTGTGTAATGGACAATATGTTACATTTCTTATTATATATATTATTTTAAAAAAAAATCCTTTCTCTGTCAGTATATCTACGGAATCCCCCGCAGCAGTCATTAGCAGCTGTACCATCTCACATAAAGGGTTTTTAAAAGATATCATCACAATCGAAAGCGAAAAAAAATGGTGAAAATGGTTTTTGAATTTGAAATTAGTCTTTTTTTTGGATCGGAAAGAGTTGCTTATTTTTTGGGACTCCTTTTCATACTTCGATCATTAACTCGAGGGAATCGGGATGGACATTGAGAGCATCCATTGAATATAGTTTTAATTGCATTTGGAGTATTGGAGGAGGAGGGATAAAAAATTTTTTTTTTACTCAAAGCTATTCAATTGCAGGACCGTTAATTATCATGAGATTTATCATCTGCAGAGTTAAAAAATCCATACCGATATTTTTTCTATGTCTGAAACGGATCGGTCTGAAGTGATTATACGTTTTTCATATGGTTTCTGTCATTTGGATTTTAGTAGTTTGAATGTTTGAATAATGAGAAAAGAATTACTCAGTGATTATATAGGGTTTTTTTCTGGTATTGTTATGAATGGGAAGAAAGTCTTTTCTTTAGGAGATTAACGTTTAGCATCTCTGGCTATAGTCTGGTTCAGTTAGTATGAATGGTGATATTGAGCTAAATGGAAATCATTTTCGTTTTCTGTAGCTACAGTAGATTCTAGACTTTCCGGCCTACTTTCAGGCTAGGATAGACAGGAGTTTGTGGGAGATCGGCAGGAGCCGTCCGGATATGATAAATATTTTTTCCTTGTTGTTGGTAGAGAAGTCAACGCCGTGGGGATTGGACGATCTTTTTTCGTTGTTTTGGCACATGTTGTGGCGCGTGTGTGTTATGTCCGTGCCATGCGTTTGTAGTGTTTTTTTGTTTTTGTTAATTAAATAAATTGAATGGATTCTATCATCGTCTATCACTAGAACTGGTGACCCGGACGTGATCTGTGGGGAATCGGACACAGCCGTCCGGATATGATACATATATTTATCTTGTTGTTGGTAGAGAAGTCAAAGCCGTAGAGATAGGACGCTCTACGACTTCTCTGCCAACAACAAGGAAAAGAAATACATCATATCCAAACGGCTTTGACCGATTCCTCACAAGTTCTATAAACGCTCACTTCCTACCTCCACACTTACCATCAAAAAACTGCTTTCTTAAACACAAAACGTGCTCCTATTCATACTTTCTGACACCTAATTTCAGGCGAGTATTAATAAATGTTAGTTATGTTCTGAATTAATTGAACGTTGAGAAAAGCTATTACAGAATATTAGAAGTGCATGAATATATGGTGGAGAAAGAATGGCCAGACATGCTTCGAAATGGTTTGTCACTTCCTTTAATCCTGCCAATATTGTGTATAATAGTTCATTACTTCCTTTATATTGGTTTGTCACTTTTTCCATCCTCCCACTAACTAAAGAAAACCGACGGCTATTATAGCCAGTATCTTATATATAAATGTGAAAGTATGTATGTATGTATGTATGTATGTATGTATGTATGTATGCTCTTTATACAAATCTACAGTTTTAGACCGATCGTCGCCAGATTTTGCATATATACCAAACAGGACCGGGATTGAGCCGTAGGCTACTTTAAAAGTTCGTCAGAGCTGGGCAAATGCCCGAAATGGGCGAAAAACTGTCGGGCAACAATGGTTTTGGGGGCCTCAACAATCACTTTCGGAACGTTTACTTTGGTTACCGTGGTTCCCAACAATGCGTTTCAGACGTGAATATATGCCTTTAAAATGGTTTGTCACACCTTTAATTCTGTTATTATAACAGTTTATTCCTTTATAACGGTTTGTCACTTTTCCAATCCTCCCAGTAATTCAAGAAAACCCGGGAAGCGCCGGGTATTTCTGCTAGCCTATATACAGGGTGTCCTGTAAGTGATAATGTGGCCTTTATCTCATCAACCGCCCATCGTATAGGTATAGTTTCAATTTAAAAAATGCGTAAGGCGTTCGAATAATATACATATAAATTTTTTACGGGGCGGGCAACGTCGCCGGGTATCAGCTAGTCTTACATACATACATACTTTCACATTTATATATATGTATGTATGTATGTATGTATGTATGTATGCTCTTTATACAAATCTACAGTTTTAGACCGATCGTCGCCAGATTTTGCATATATACCAAACAGGACCGGGATTGAGCCGTAGGCTACTTTAAAAGTTCGTCAGAGCTGGGCAAATGCCCGAAATGGGCGAAAAACTGTCGGGCAACAATGGTTTTGGGGGCCTCAACAATCACTTTCGGAACGTTTACTTTGGTTACCGTGGTTCCCAACAATGCGTTTCAGACGTGTATATGTCTTTACAATGGTTTGTCACATCTTTAACACTGTCATCATTACAGTTTATTCCTTTATAATGGTTTGGCTCTTTTCCAATACTCCCAGTAATTAAAAAAAAACCCTGGAAGCGCCAGATATATTTGCTTGCATGTATACAGGGTGTCCTGTAAGTGCTAATGTGGTCTTTATCTCATCAACCACCCATCGTTGGGGTATAGTTTCAATTTAAAAAGTGCTTAAAAGGAGTTTGAATAATATTCGCTGCAGAAGCTGGACATCTGACGTCACTAACAACAGAGAACAACTACGGCGATAAAACTGGGAATAAAAATGTTAAACGCCAGCTGATGAACTCAATGCTTGCCTCAAATCATCAGCACTCTACTTCACCAAACACCAACCATGGCCATATCGCTACATTGCAATTTACTGACATTAGTGAGATGGGTTGGAAGTGAAGGTGCTGTCTATCGGTGGTCGCCTCGAGTTTGTTAGGACATCAACACTCTGGCACGAAGCTAAAAAATTATCATTATCCACCAACATCCGAGTTCAACTGCAAAATGACTCAGCACTGCTATCATTTTCACATCAGTTGATCAAACTTGGCAATGGAAGAATTCCCGTAGACCCAAGCACTGGACTGATAACGTTCCCAAATGGATTTTGCCAGTTATTATATATATAAACTCAGTTCAAGAACTTGCAGACCACGTCTTCCCAAACATTCAACAAAATCACCGAAACCATGAGTGGCTTTGTGAGAGTGCGATTCTGGCACCGAAAAATGACAGTGTGAACAAGATCAACGAAAAAATCCTAATCCTTTATTCCGGGAGACTCCACATCTTACAAATCGGTTGACACTGTCACAGACACAGCGCAGACAGTTCTGTATCCTGCAGAATTTCTGAACTCTTTGGATATTCCGGGTGTGCCACCACACAATATGACCCTCAAAGTCGGATCACCTATAATGCTTTTAAGAAATTTGGAGACACCGAAAGGCAACAGACTCTGCGTGAAGAAATTGCACAATTGCATCATTGAAGCAACGATTCTAACTGGATGTTACAAAGAAAAAGAAGTCTTCATTCCACGTATCCCAATCATCACCGAAGAAATGCCATTCACTTTCAAGCGATTACAGTTCCCGATTCGTTTAGCTTTTGCCATGACAATAAACAAAGTGCAAGGCCAGTTGTTAGCAGTGGCAGGTATCAACCTACTTGAGCCCTGTTTTTCACACCTTTTCGTCACCTGTTCGCGTGTTGGTAATAGCAAAAATTTGTACATCTACACACCAGATGGAAAAAGAAAAAATATTGTGTATTCACAAGCGATTGCCTGAAGATTTTAATTAAAATATTTAAATATAAAAGTAATTTTCTCTTGATGCAGAAATTTTTTTGATTAAGAAGTAATAATGTAAATTTATATATGTAATATAAATTTACATATATAAATTTTTTACGGTGCGGGCAACGTCGCCGGGTATCAGCTAGTATACGTATAATCAGAGCATAAATTTTCAATTAATGTTTCCGGAAGAAATTAGATTCAATGAAATTTTAATCATACTGCACTTAAAAGAATAAATTGCGTTTCTAATTAGGTCCCTACCTCACGTAAAAGAGCTGGATTATAATTGAAGTTATTTTTGAGAGATAAAAACAAACCCCATGCAATCACGGCATACAAAACCACCACTGCTGCTGCCTAGTCGGGCTTTCGTGAGCTACCCGATGCATTCAGTTGCTTTGCTTACTACCTCTACTTAGCGGAAACTACAAAAAACGAGTTCTGAATTTTGTTGTTCTACAATAATGACTGGTTGTTTCATTATTTTATAGTTATAGGCAAAGGGATCTCACCAAAGTAGTCTTAGTTTAAGGTACGCAAATACTTAACTCACCATTTAAGATATTTAAAACTCCAAGAAATACAAAAAAATAGTAGAAAACCGAATGAATTGGTTTCCTGAAATCGAAAGACCAACAAAAAAACGGGAAAGAAATTTTCTAAGGCAACATTTATCCTACGAAAAAAAAAACAATTCTGCTCCTTTTTTTAAGGAAAAAATAAGAATACCGAGCTGGAGAAACGGAAAAAAAGAGTCAGGGAAGAGATATTCGGAAGCAAACAAGGAATATCAGGAGTGAATAAGAAGTGTAGAATCACAGGACGAACTGGTATAGAATAGAAGAAAAGATTCTCCAAGAGAAAATGGGAAAAAATAAACTGGAGAGAGAAGAGAATAGGGAATTGACTAATGCCCGCCATTTATCGGTTGGCAGTCGTGAAGCCAATGAAGTGAAGATAGGAAGAAAATAAAATAAAATCGAAAAGGAAGCAAAGAGGAAACTTTTCCCGTTTTTATTATTATTTTTCCTGATCCTCAAACAAATATAATCAGAACGAAAAAAGAAGTAGAAGCGATTGGGAAAAAGGAAGAAACGGAGAAGAAACTTTTGGCTTTCTTTTCCAAAATAGACAGACCCTTCCTTAACTGGAGAAAAGGAGAATATATCAAGAGATAGGAAAGCGTTCGAACGAAAAGCATGTGTATTTCCAGGTTTGAGAGAATTAGGAGTTTCCAATGGAAATTTAGAATAGCATTTTGGATTTAGGACTGAAAAAAATACAGGGTGTCTAGAAAATGACTGTCTACGGAGTAAATTATTAACCCGTCCAATGTTTCTGACTTGATATTGCGTCGAATGGTCTATGGGCGAAATACAAAACACCATTCTTTCGCTTGCCATTGTGCGTGTGTGCATCCATTTTAAATGAGAAAGTACCTAGAGAATTTCTTGTGTGAGTAGATTAAAACACGTTTTTCACGTGATCGAATTTTTAATTCTTATTTTTTCGCTGCTTGCTCTTTGTATGAGGGGCTGCTGCTGCTAAACCACACATGAACCTCGCCCACATTCCGCTAGGCAATTTCTAACGAATTGGCGCATGTTGGAATGTGCGTATACGTGATTCATCGTAACTCGAATATTTTGTTTGCTTGTTCTTTGATTGAGGGCTGTATATTAGAATAGTTACATAGAGCGAGAGGAGAGGGAGAGAGAGAGAGAGAGAGGGAGGATTTTTGAAACTGAAACAATGCTATATCAAATTAGAAATAATATCAAGTACATTCAACATTGGAGGTCCGGACACACCCAACATTTCATCTAACATGGGGAAGGTCCGAAAGTGACGTCTTTATCTAAGAAGTTTCGAAAAAATTACCACTGATCCTACTCATATAAACGTATACACAGACATTTTAGAAAATTCCGGCGGAATTATTATAAGTGAGTGAATATTTCTTTGTAAATAATTAATATTTTGTACGCCAATAGAAGCCAAGAATGACTTCGGAAATTCCTCAACCCTAGAGCGACGTCATTCAAACCAAACATTATCAGGTTAAGGTCCAAACCAACACCATCTGCAGCAGAAAGCATGCGCGCGAAGCTCACTGAAGAATGTCATATCACCTATAGTCATTGGACATAACAGACCGGTGTATGCGCCATCTTCCCGCTTTTTTGTAGTATATCCAATGGCTATAGTTGAGTTGACCTTATTCAGTGACGTCACGAGATTCGCATGGAGGCCTTCTGCTGTAGATGGTAATACCCAAACAAATTACACTGACGTGACGGGATTTCACGTCATGTAAAATCTTAATTCAACCGTCGGAGAAGTTGCAAATTTCGATTCGCGAGAATTCTGTGACGGGGGAATTCCCCCGAATCAGAATTCACAACGTCTCTGGCGTTTGAATTCTGTGATTTCACATGACGTGAAATCAGATGTATCGTCCGATCAGCATGTATCGGTCTTTATACATAGAGCCCCTTTAACAATTTAAGCATACTAATGTTTAAAACCATGCTTTTATAAATTGGCTGAACATTTTGTCCTCGAGCAAAATACGGTAAATCAGAGGAAATCGTCAATCATTGTCAAAAATGATAACAAATTTTCACAAATAAAATTGCCCATAGTTGCTGATATCCCAAAAAATCGCTAATCATTGCCAAAAACGATGCCAAAGGTAATCTTACAGACGCACCCCCTGATCCACTACGAAGGTATGCGAGATATGTTAGTAAATCTGACCTTAATGTCCGTCGTGTCGTTTCTAGCTAAGAGTATGAAGGCATGGGCAGAGATACGGGGGGGGGGGGGGTGTCAAACGTGCAGTCGATGCATATATGTATATATGAATTGAGATCATCATCATCGTCCGCCGCCCCCCCCCCAAGATTTTTAAGTCCAACTCCGCCTATGTGTCAAAGGAAGACCAATTGTTGGTAAAACCGTCAATTGCGAGAAATGAGGGAAGGGAAGAGAGAGCTTTAGGGTGAGGAGGGAGAATGGAAATCGCCCTATTCGTTATTATGCCGAAATGTGCAAAATAATGCTACAAAATATGAAATTATCTCTTAAATTTTGAAGATCATAAAAAAAATGTGATAAAACTATTGAAAGTCATGAATAAATGCCTTAAAATTAATTTAAAAAATAGCGAAATATGCAAAATGCATTAATATTACTTCCGTACGAAATTGTATTACGAAATCTGGAATTTCACATGTTTAACAATAATACGTACATATGAAAGTTATTTGTTCTTATCTAGAAAGGTTCTTGCAATGGCGATTTCTATCCAAGTTCAAATCCGGATTTTCCAACTGGAAGATATTCAATTTTTTTTGCATTTTTAGCGTCCTTCAATGTCGAATGCGCATGTATTGAATTTCAGAAGCGTATCACATGGGATATCAAAAAACTAGGAGTTTTTGTATTTCTTGTTCCAAATTTTACTTTTTCTCTCTTGAATATGGTTTCCACCTTCTGCGTAAGCGATTCGAATGGAACTGATTGAAAAGCATGAGAAATAGATAACGTATGAGGGGTTAGGAAACAGCTGACAACGATTTAGTTTTTATGTTATTGAATGCGTTATATAAACGGAATATATTTGTATGAAATATATATTTTGACATCGCACATTGAAGAGCATCACGTATTGAAGTATAAGCACGAATATTTTTGTCATTTTAAAAATTATGAATTATTTTCCCCAAAATATACATCAGTGATTCAAAATAAAGTATCAAAAATAAGTCGACTTGATCTTTCCATTGCAACAGCGTTTGCAAGAGCCTGCAATAAACCATATCGGTGTTTTATTTCCGGAGAAATATAGCCTTTTGTGTGCTCGCAATACATCACTACTACTCGAACCACACATGCGCCTCGTCCATATTTCTATGCGGGACTTCTAACGAACCGGTAAGTGTTTGAATGTGTGTATGTGTAGCGAACCTGACGTGAGGATTGTTTCCATGTAATGCTTGTTATGTGTAGTGCTTCCATCGGCCATCACTTTTTCTATGAATTTAGCGTAATGATTGGATAGTTGTTTCGTTGTTGGCCTGCCGTTCTCTGTGGCGAAACGTTTCAACAGGGAGATGGGCAATACATCAGTGTTTGTCAGTGTTGTTTCAGTAGATTTTGGCGATAGTTGGATTTTGCACTTCGCCAATCTCTCAGCGCGTTCGTAGCTCGATATCAAGTACAGATATCCTAATATAGATGGTGTCATATTATAGGATTTTCTTTTTCCTTTCTGCAAAATCAAATTGCCGTCAAAAAAGCTGCAATTGCCAATTTTACACAAATTTTAATCGGATTGATCGATTCAACTATAATTTTTAACTGCGATTAACACTTGATCGATTAACCGATCCGATTAATCGGACCAATTAACCTATTTATAAGAAAATATTATAATAGAGAAAGGGGAAAGGAAACCGTGTGATGATGTATTTATGACTTTCTGTGGACGAAGAGAAGAAACTGAACCAAACCGCAACAAAGGCATAGGGGCTGTTCAAGTATTACGTCTGCAAATTTTTAACCATTTTTTTACCCCCTCGCCCCCTTGTCAGCAAAACTCTGACCCTCCCCCTTGTCAGCAAAACTTCGTCAGCACTGCCTCCACCTCCTAACGCATATTGTTGGGATCAGAAACGTACGTGGCGGGGGGATAGGATGGTCGTGCACCCCCACCCCCCCCCCTAGACGAATTTTTTTGTATTGCAAAAAATATTTTCAAAAATTTCAAATTTCGAAAGAAAATCCTTTGTACGTTGTTATAATAGATTTCTTTTCATTTCAATGCTATTTGAAGGGCAAGAACTCAATACTTCTCTTTAAGAAATTCATTGCGACCCACCCTTTAAGCCATGTATGGCAAACCCTTGACCCGCAGACCAAATGTGGCCCTGAAAGTTATTTGATGTTACTTGCCCTCTCAAATCTAATTTTGTGAAAATGAACTAAGAGGCAGATTTACAAATCGCTTAAATGACCCGTGGCACGATTCCAGAGCATTTAAGTGGCCCGAGGCGCATTTTCAGATCACTGAAGCAGGATCACTCAATGATCACTTTTCACATTTAAAGATCACGTAAGTCTTAAGTAACCCGCGAAGAACACTTGAGCGATTCGTGTCACATTAAGAGTCGATTCGTGTCACATCTCTTGAGTGACAGTTGGCACAGTTTTAGAGCACTTAAGCGGCTCCCAGTGCGGTTCTACATCACTGAAGTTACCCGCAGAACATTCCCAGATTACTTAAATGATCCGTGGCATAATTACGGGTCACTTGAGTGATGCGTGGCACAACTCAAGACACTCAACCACATAAAGCGAAACATTTCCTGAACACTTGAAGGATCCGCGAAACATTTAGAGATCACCAAAGTTGCTCAGTAGGGGGATTTATCAATAGGGGGAATGTTATTTCAGGTGCCGAATAACTATCGAAAGGTCTTTTGGCGCACCGAATAAGATGCCATTAAGAATATTTCATTTTTTAATAAAGGGTGGTTGATGACGTAAGCATCATGCAAACCCCCCTCCCACCACTTGTCATCAGAAGTCAGCAAATCGGAAACTCTTTCCCCACACAGATGCTAACGTAATACTTGAATGAACCCGAAGACCCCAAATAACCGGGCTGATAACCCAGCGCGGAATTTTTTTAACCGATTTCGACTATATTTAGTGTGTTGATTTCAAATATGAAAGCAAGTTTCTTCTATCAGCTCTAGTTTTTGAGATTCAGCATAGCTCAAGCATGCAATATTTAAACATTGAGTAGTAGTTTAGTTTTTCATGGCTCATAGCTCAAGAATTCCTCTCTGTGAGTGAATTCGCAGGACCCTTCTCGAAAAACCCTGCGAATTAAGTTTCAGCCGGGACCCATAGCTCTGAGGCCCCACGGGCAATAGTAGGACTGTTTCGGTTCGGACAACGATCCACCTCGGAAGCCCCATGCGACCCAAGTTTGGGTCACGACCCATAGGTTAAGAACGTCTGATAAATTAAATGATTCAAAATCATGTACACTTCTTCAAAGTAATCGTATTTCGCATTTAATAGGAAAACAGTTCATCTTTGTACTTTTTTAGGCCAAGATTATACTGTAAAAGTTTTAAAAAAATTATTTAATAAAACTTTAAAAATGCAACCAATAAGCGTATCGGTTGCATTGGGATCGAATGTAATAGATGCACTTATTGCTTGCATTTTTCAAGTTTCATAAAATAACTTTTATCAAACTTTTATAGTGTAACTAGCAGATACCCGGCGACGTTGCCCGCCCCGTGAAAAATTTATATAGGTATAGCTTATTAATTATTTCTTAATAAAAGAAATTTCTGCATCAAGTAAGAAAAAATTGCTTTTATTTTTAAATATATTTTAATTAAAAACTTAATTCAATCGCTTGAGGATACACAATATATATTTTTGTTCTCCCATCTGGTGTGTAGATGTGCACATTTTTGGAATTACCAACACGCGAACAGGCGACGAAAAGCTGTCCGGTGTGAAAAACAGAGATCAAGTAGGTTGATACCTGCCGCTGCTAACGACTGGCCTTGCGCTCTGTTGATTGTCATGGCAAAAGCTAAACGAATTCGGGAACCGCAATCGCTTGAAAGTGAATGGAGTTTCTTCAGGGACAATTGGGATACGTGGAATGAAGACGTCATCTCCTTTGGCACATCCAGTTAGAATCGGTGTTCGATGTGCAATTTCTTCACGCAGAGTCTGGTACCATTCCAGAGTCTCGGTGTCTCCAAATTTCTTAAAAGCATTGTAGGTGCTCCGTCTTTGAGGGTCAAGTTGTGTGGTGGCACACCCGGAATATCCAAAGAGTTCAGAAGTTCTGCAGGATACAGGACAGTCTGCGCTGTGTCTATGACAGTGTCAACCGATTTGTAAGATTTGGAGTCTCCCGGAATAATTTTTAGGTATTTTTTCGTTGATCTTGTTCACACTGTCATTTTTCGATGCCAGAATCGCTCTCTCACAAAGCCATTCATGGTTTCGGTGATTTTGTTGAATGTTTGGGAAGACTTTGTCTGCAAGTTCTTGAACTGAGTTTAACAACTGGCAAAATCCATTTGGGAACGTAATCAGTCCAGTTCTTGGGTCTACGGGAATTCTTCCATTGCCAAGTTTGATCAACTGACGTGAAAATGATAGCAGTGCTGAGTCATTTTGCAGTTGAACTCTCATGTTGGTGGATAATGATAATTTTTTAACTTCGTTCCAGAGTGTTGATGATTTGAGGCAAGCATTGAGTTCATCCAGCTGGCGTTGAACATTTTTATTCTCAGTTTTGTCGTCGTAGTTGTTGTTCTCTGTTGTTAGATATGTCCAGCTTGTACAACAAATATTATTCAAACGCCTTTTAAACATGTTTTAAATTGAAACTATACCTCTACGATGGGCGGTTGATGAGATAAAGGCCGCATTAGCACTTACAGGACACCCTGTATATAGGCTAGTAAAAATACCCGGCGATTCCCGGGTTTCCTCAATTACTGGGAGAATTGGAAAAGTAACAAACCATTGTGAAGGAATGAACTGTTATGATGGAAGCATGGCAACCATTGTAAAGGCATATACACGTCTGAAATGCATTGTTGGGAACCACGGTAACCAAAGTAAACGTTCCGAAAGTGATTGTTGAGGCCCCACAACCATTGCTTCCCGACAGTTTTTCGCCCATCTCGGGCATTTGCCCAGCTCTGACGAACTTTTAATGTAGCCTACGGTTCATTCCCGGTCCTGTTTGGTATATATGCAAAATCTGGGGACGATCGGGCTAAAACTGTAGATTTTTATAAAGAACGGACATACTTTCACATTTATATATAAGATCCCGGAAAAATAAAAAAAAATCCAGTAAGTTCAAGTGAAATGACGTTCTTTATTTTTATTATCCAGAGGGCAATCCAAAACCTTAGAGAAAAGTTACGAAAAGATTCACTTTTATATAAAAATTTCTTCTGTACGGAATTTTTTATTATTATCAATTTCTTCTCCCCCGTCCGTATCTCGGAGTGACGTTTAACTGTGGGAAAATCTCAAAATGCTTTCAGCGTTCCTTATTCCGCAGGAAAAATAAAATAATAAATTCGGGCATAAATATCATCTCTAAGAAGATATTTATGAAACGGGAAAAATGGAGAAGTATTTATAAGAAATGGAAAAAAAATTGAAAAAAATGAGAATTTTTCACTTTCAAAGTTCAATATCATAAGCTCTGTATAAAATGGAAGATAGAAAAATTTTACTATTATATTATTCTATTTTCTGCTTTCCTCAGCATGAATAAAAAATTATTACATAGAGAGAAATAATACTTGCGATATTTCTTCCTTTTAAATTTCATTTTTTAAAAATTAAAATTCATGGGATTTGAGAGAGAAAATTTAATTCTATGATATCATTTAAATTTTATTTCATTAAAAAATGGGAAGAGAGAAAGAAACCTGAAGAATTCGGGATGAGAGTTTGATTTTCATTTTGAATGCTGTAATTATAACTATAATACAGACGAATCCCGTTATAACGAATTCCAAGAGAACAGAGAAATCACTTAGTTATAACGAAATTTCGCTTTAAAGTAGTTCCAGATTTTTACATTGTTTCTATGTAAACTTATTTGTGGGGATGGGAAAAGTTTTCTTTAAAACGAGATTATAGCTATAACGGTATTCGTTAAAACGGGGGATTGGAGTGTATAAGTATAGTATTATTTTCACATATTTTTGACTTTTTTTTTTCTTGGCGGGAACTGCATGCCGAATGCAATTCACAGCGATTTTCAGTTTTGCCTCTCGTTAGGTGATTATTTTGCAATAATTACAACAATAATTGGTGATTTTGCCGACTTGTGACAATTTTTCTTTTCTCTGTGATAAATGGCAATGTCCTGTATTTTCTTGTATATACAAATGATCCCAATTTTCAATTTTTTTTTCAATGAAACGTGATATAACCAGTGATTGATTTTGTTTTCGTGACACAGTTTTCTTTGCTGCGATTTGCAATAGCCCTTAATTTCGGGTATTATTGGAAATTTTATTGAGAATTGCGTGTTTTGGCAATAAATTAGCAGTTTGCCAAATTTCTTTTTTCTCGAGTGCAGTTCATCAATTTCACAGTGCGGATAATATGACTGTGCGTATTGTCTGTAGCTTTTTTTCGGACAGGCTAGAATAGAAATGAGTAATTTTGAAAATCAATTTGCAAAAAATTATTCCTGCAAGATTTATAGATGGCGATGAAGTTGACAATTGAACAATCAAATTTTCATGAAGAAACAAATTTCGCAGACGGTACGATGATATTTTCTCTCGATAAAGCAGCAAAATTTGCATCTGTGGATAATACGTCCCATGCCAATTATCATACCCTATCAATCGATATTGGTGTCCCCTTGTAAAAGCAGTTGATTGTGTATTAATGATTCATAATCCATCTTATCCATGCCATTGAAAATTTTCAACTTTTCGATCATATCTCCCCGACATCTGCGTTCATCCGAAATAAACATGTTCAAAAAATGAAGTTTTTTTTTTCATAACTGAAACTCCGTGTGCCATCAAGGACACGCGTAGCTCTTCTCTGTACCCCATCAAACAACTCTATGTCCTTTTGTGAGTATGAAAACCTCACGGCATGCTCCAGTCCAGGCAGGACTAAACCCCGGAAAAGTGGAAAAGTAACTTCAGGAGAATGCGAGATATCATAAGAATGAAACCAATCATGCTGCCCGCTCCCCCCTTTCTTTTACCACCGATGAACAATGTTCAGAAAACCTAAGCCGTTCGTCAATGACAATTCCTAAATCGGTGACCACGGTTGAATCCGGGATAGTGGAACCATTTACTTCGTAAGTGAAACGTGAATTGTTCGAACCAAAATGAGCGACCATGCACTTGGTCAACTCTAAACGTCATGCCCCATTCATTTGCGCATGCTCCAATCCTGTTTAAGTTAGCCTGGAGCAACTCCCTATAGCTTTGATTCTCGACTGCACCAAGTAGCTCCACGTCATCTGCGAATTTGCTAGCAATCCCTTCGATACCCTGATCCAGTTTATCGATAAAAAGTGAAAAAAAGTATGGGGCCAATCCCTCGAGGAACCCCAGGTCCCCCTGTCCAATCAGGGAATTCCCCCGTTCACCGTAACCCGGTGTGACCTATCTATAAAAAAGCGTTAAAATATGCGATCGCATATGCAGTCCGGGCTCTATTCATAAGAATGTAGGTAATAAAGTCGCTATTTAATACTCGGGTATATTATAATATATCATTTCTCTTATAAATTTATACGTAATGCTCACCGCGGAGCATTAAAATTTCACTCAAGTTTCGGAACAATTTCCCGCGAGTAAATACATATTTTAATAGAATTTGATGAATGTTCTGATGAATACGGACGCTAATTATGATGGGGGGGGGGGATAAAACTAAGTTATTCTTTCCGCTCTCTAAGACTTCACAGAGATTGAAATTTTCAATCATAAAATTTTGGAGCCAAATAGAAACGAGTGCCTCTCGCATATTCCTTTGAATAGCCCCGGCGTAAGAGAAATAATGAATGCCCCGTTCCGCATACTTTCCGATTTTAGTGATTAATATAAATGAGGCGGAGATTGGAGAAGGATACGCGTAAAAGTCATCTAATCTACATAATTTGCATCATTGAGCAATTTCGGAGCTGTTCATAATGTAATTCTTGTAGACGGAGGCGAAATAGTCTCTTGTCGCCCGACGGGTTCGGTTGTTTCGTTGGTTATTTTCGAAGAAATGGTCCCGAACAATGACTCGAATGTCCCGTGTTAAAATCAGCGGTGATGGATTAGTTCCCCGGCTATTGTTGAAATTATCGTATTTAAAAGGTTTGGCGCGTTCCGAAAGATTTATTGGGGGTTCCCTTTATGAAGAGAAATAGACTCTGCGTGTGTTTCGATTATTATTCTATTTACGATTGACTAGATTCAATCGTGGAACCAGAGCAATATTTTGCATAAAATCCTCAATTAAAAGGAATGATTCATCTTGCAAGATGGTAACGGGGATAACAGTTATTCCTTTGTGGAAATGTGTATTGGTGTTTTGCATTTTTGACTTTCGTTCCGTGAGTTCCACTAGAGTTTTTTTCTCTTTCCCACTGTATCAAGATTTGTGGTAGGCTATTATTATATGTTGGCGGTTCATCACGGTAAATGTGATAAATCGGTTATTATACATAATGGACTGTTACTATGAATAATTACTAATCGTCTTGGCGAATTTGATAAATTTATCAGTTTTTCCGGAGACTATGCACAGCAATCAAGTGTCGTTTGCATATTTGATAAATACTTGAAATTTATCGCCTTTATCCGTGATCATGCATAATACCATAGCGTAATTAGTGGATAAATATGAAAAAAAAAATCCAAATGAGTCCGGTATGTGTGATGAATATAGTGCGATCCCGCTATAATGATAATAAATTTTACGATAGTACCCCGATATGATGATAACAAATTTCACGATCGTACCCGGATATGATGATAACAAATTTCACGATCGTACCCGGATATGATGACAACAAATTTCACGATCGTACCCGGATATAATGATACAATACATGTATGAATTATCATGTATAGTACATAATATAAGACGATTTATCATATTTACTATTGACACGACGCCTGGGTATTATGCATAGCCGCTGGTAAAAGTGATAACTTTGTGCACTTATCAAATTTACTAACGACGTTTGGGTGCTATACATGGTCACCAGTAAAAGTGATTGAATTAGATGAATTAGAGAAATTTATCAAATTAACCAACGATGCTTGAAAAGTATGTATAATAACCGGCTACTATGTAAAAAGTAAAATTTTAAATCAAAAAATTATCTCTTATAATCCTAAACATTATTATTTTAGAGAAACTCTCGCTATCTATCATTAACTAATTTCCTTTCTTTTTCATCATATTCTCATCATATTTTACTCCATAACACAAAATATATATTTCATTTTCTGTCTTTGTGTGTGAATATTTTCTATACAAATCTACAATTTTAGATCGATCGTGGCCAAATTTTGCACATACACCAAACACGGCCTGGACTAAACGATGGGCTGCTTTAAAAGTTCGTCAGAGCAGGGAAAATTCCCGCAATAGGCGGAAAAACCGACAGGCAACAATGGTTCCTGGGCCTCAACAATCAATTTCGGAATGTTTACCGTGGTTCCCTAACAATGTTTCCAACGTCCATATGCCTTTATAATGGTTTGTCACTTTTTCAATCCTCCCAGTAGTTGAAGAAAACCCGGGCAGCGCAGGGTATTGTAGCTAGATAGTCATATAATTTACAATTCTTCCGGACATCCTTCGTGAAACACCGCATGTAATACTGAAAACATCCGTTTAATTAAATATACCTCCACTCAGGTTAATCGGGATGAAGATATAAGTAATAATACAGATCGATATCTGAGCGAAATTTTCGAGATTTTCAGGAACAAAAAAGCGAAATCTCTCTTCACGTATGAGCGGTTGTTCCCTCACATGTCGAGGAATTTCACTTTTAAGAATACCCTCGTTTTTTTTTCCGTATTTTCCAGTGTATTTTATCCTCACGATGGAAACGATGGAATCCGCGCGCCTCTCTTTTAAATCTCTTTAGGGAAAACGCTTAAACATTTCCGCTTCAAGTGTTCTTCTCTCAGCAACTACTATAATATCTATTTTTACCGCCAGTTGCCAGGGAATGAACAAAAAATGCTATACCGAAGAAGAATAAGGCAAAATGGAAACTTTTTTTGTACCGAAAACTAGCGGAAAACCATGGAAATGTATAAATAAAACTTTCAGTTCTAAAATCCTTTATCATTATTACTATTATTTTCCTCTTTTTTTTGTGATTCGTTTAAGTGGGATCATCTAAGCGTTCAAAATAGCGCGTGTGGGTATTTGTATTGTAAGCGGTTGTTTTTGGTGAAGTTTTATTTCTCTTAAAATTCTGTGGAATTGTTGCTTGTTTGTGTGCGGAATATTTTTTCGAAATTCGGTTTTTTAGGGGATTCAGGGAAAAAATATTGAATGCAGGGAGGGGATGAAAAGTTCTGGACACATTTCTGAAATTAATAGAAAATCAACCAATTGACATAAGAAAGTGCCTAGTTCAACATAAATATCATGGTATTGTTATATAGATAGAAATTTTAATAGAAGACCAATGTAAAACAAATTCAATAAAATCTTCGTGAGTGTGTGAAAACCTCCAATTTGCGAACACGGTGTTTTTTACGAACTGTTCCTCTGTCCTCTTTTCTTTAAACGATTTTTTTTTCTTTCAGCATGCCGTAGAGCTAATGTCCGCTCTATTTTACGAACGCTCATATCTATCGAGTATCTATTTTACGAACTTCCTTTTCATTTCCAGTATTTTATTCCCGGTCATTTTATTTTTCTACCGTCGTCTGAGTTCGTTGTAGGAAAAAGTAAACTGCAATTCGGAAAAAGCAAAATAGAGCAAGAGGAGAAGGTAGAGAGACTGAACTGTGCATTTCCATGGGGAAATTGCCGGGCACATGAACTGTGTTATTCAAAGACACGGAAAAGCGAAAAAATGACTTTTTCATCAAGAAATGTTTTTTTTCGGACTGAAACCGAGCATCTACCAACCACGGTGGAATCACCAGTTGAACTTTTACGAATGTTTTTTGGTCGCAGAAGATATTTCAGAAAGGTTCAGGTGTAATCATCCCGATTTAGATTTGCTTCTGTGCATTGCCCTCTATCGACTATATGAAAATTTCAACTAGAGCTTGTTTTTTTGTGTCAAAAAACCCTCTTCGTGAGAATAGCATTCTTCACAAACAGCATTCAAATATACAAAAATTCCTTCAATTTTTATGAATTTCCAAACTATTTTCCAATGTATGGGACACCCTCTATAATTAATAAGTTGTCTGTTTGAATATTTTGTATTTCCCATGCATTCGTAAAAGCTTCCTGACCTCAGGGAAGAGAATACTCTTTGGATATCTCAAGAATATTTTCATCAAACCTTGAATGAAACGGAGGAACAATTTATAATACATTGATGGAACACGCGATCCCACTACATTACCCTAGAGAAAATCATTAAAATACAATAAATATAAACATCAATAACTAACCGAAATATTCAAACACACGATTTGCACGAGCTCTTAATAAACCTTGAATAAATACGGGAATTACATTCCAATTCTGATGCCATTTTCAATAGAGTTTTTAATTGTTTCTTTTCTACGTTTTACAAAAAGAACGAAAATGCTTTTCACTCAATCGAAGACAAAAGATTTTCCGTGTGGCTTCTTTCTTACTTTATTCACTGGAAGACAAAAATTTTCGTCGTACGCACTTTTGATCGAGCAAATGAAACGAAATACATGTTACTTTCCAGGCTATTGGATACAGGCGTTAACGAAATTCGTTTTGTTTCTTTCGCGTTCTCTTTGATCCCAATGTAAGTCTGATTACAATATAATTGAATATTCTTTAATTACATTTGACTATCTTCTTCGTTCCGAGATATATTCTCTCCCCTGTTTGCTTTTTTATCTCTAATTAAAAAGCCAATTCCTATTTTATTCAGTTTTTTCCTCACGAGAGATCTATGGACTCTATTTTTATCTTTTATTTACGGTAATTTCTCGTATTTGGCGGTTTTTATTACTCGTATTTCTCTTTAACGTTGCGATGTTAATCTCTTTTGGGATTGCATTGAAATTCTAAAAAATATTTTTTTTTTATTCACTTTTCTGGTTCCGAAACAAAAACTAATTTATTAAATTTACAATGGAAATTAAGGCCTCCGAGAATAGATAATTGTATTTTCCAGAAAGAGATATCGCGTATTAAGGAGATAATAAAAAAGAACGTATATTCAATACATTTATTGATTTCATAAATAAAGTAAATATTTATTGACTTATTGGTATGAGCAAATACTTGAAATAAGATACGACGTCTTAGAAAAGAGGTAGAAATTTGAATTTATCTTAAATAAGAATTTCATACAAAGCGCTCTACAGATCCTACCTACTTTTTTAAAACTGAAAACACAGGCTGACGATAAATTAGCATATAGTTTGAAAATTCATAAAAGTTGAAGTAATTGGTAATTTAAATGCGAAAAAGTTATTCTCGCGAAAGGATTTTTTTTTTTTTGATACAGAAAATAGTTCAAATTTTCGTCGACAGAAAGCGCTGTACAAAATTGAGTTACAGAATTCTGAGCTTGTCGCCGCTATAATGAACCCCCCGCCCTTCCTCGTACTACGGAAATTGAACGTTATAGAAAGAGGTAGTTTTATCGAATGGGAACGTAAAGGATAGTTGCTATATGAAAATATTTTGGATTTCTCCAATCGTTCGTTATAATGGAACGGTCACCAATCGCAAATTTATGACATGTCATAAAAATCCGAGCCCTACATGTTAGTAAATACTACACTTATTCACTTCGAATTAGAGGACACTTGTTACTTGGCAACAGTGAAATTTGAAAGAAATCTAACGTGTTTTTACGAGAAAAGTCCGCATTTAAAGCTCTAATTGCACCCTTGATTTCCTCAAGATTGAATTTCAACATTCAGATTTCATCCGAATTCCTCAAATTTTATTTTTTTCTCCTTCGATTTCTAAATATATTAAATAAATTTTCAATTTTTAGTTCAAACAAGTTCGATTGAGAAAAGAAAAAAGAAAAACAAGGCCTTCGGAATTTTTTAAATTACTTTTAGCCTTTATCTCCAATACGTACTACTTATGCTGCGAGTGAACGTGTAATTACCGAGTTAATTATCTCAAGTTGAAAAGGCTTCTTTTAAAAATTAATAACCGGGGAGCTTAAATTCAGTATTTTCTACAAAGGGTAATTAGAAGGAATAGAATACCTATACGCGGAATGTTCTCTCGAGTCGGCTTCATTTGTCACATCAAAGGGCCAATTAAAATCTCCGCACGGCAACGGAGAGAACATTATTATTTCACAAATGAATATCTTCTCGGGAACATCCATGCGAACATCGGGGGAATCGCGGCGTCTTATCGTAAAGAGTACGCGAAGTTTCCCCCACGTTTCGTGAATTTTACATGAACTGTATTGATAATCTGATGATCGAAAAAAACTATGAATGTCTAATGTTTACACAAAATAATCGTGGAAGTCCTTGTCATTTCTGAAATTGTTTCTGAAAGTAGTGAAGATGAAAGTAATTCATGGAATTTGAATTATAAATTTTCATCATTTACGGAATAATTTGTCTCAATAATTTAGAAATTATTTGTTTTCCAATTAATTGCGAAATGATTTCTCTCAAAAATTTTCAAATTATTATTTTTGCAATAATTTTCAAATTATTATTTTTGCAATAATTTTCAAATTATTATTTTTGCAATAATTTTCAAATTATTATTTTTGCAATAATTTTCAAATTATTATTTTTGCAATAATTTTCAAATTATTATTTTTGCAATAATTTTCAAATTATTATTTTTGCAATAATTTTCAAATTATTATTTTTGCAATAATTTTCAAATTATTATTTTTGCAATAATTTTCAAATTATTATTTTTGCAATAATTTTCAAATTATTATTTTTGCAATAATTCCAAAGTTATTACTTTTGATTCATTATAAAATTATTTCTTTCCATTAATTCTAAATTATTAAAACCTTCCCAGGGTGGCTCTGAGCCTATATAAATGATAAACATGAAACTTGACAGTAGATCAAACATTAATTTATTACGGAGTACAACAAAAAATGAATGGAGGTTCATTTATTAACATTTATTCTTGAACCGAAAGCTTTAAGACTCTTAAAGCTTTCTAAGAGAGAACTCGATTAAGAGAAAGTCAGCGCATATATTGGAATTCCCGTCGGAAAGACTCGAGCTCACCTAAGACACGACATAAGAACTGACGTTATACAGTTAACGCTGGAGAACGGCAAGCTACAAGAACGGTCACCGAATACGAGATATCGGTGATTACATCACCCGATATATCCGCTCAGCTAGCGGGCATGAATGACTTTCCACTCATTCTTCTACAATACACAGTTAGTTAATCAGCTACTTCTTGAAGAGGCAACACGGTGTGTGAACTCGATTTAGTTCGTGATGACAAATTGCGTGTTCTGCGTCAGTCTTGGAAAGTAGCGAAGGAAACCTATAATGTCAGTCGTCAACCCCTAGGCGACGAGTACGTTATTGCCTCCTAATTTATTCCCTTTACTCAGGGTATATATAAATAAGGGATTTTTCTCATTAGAATAAAGCTATGACGTGTTGAGTTTTTCTAAAACATATTGGAATGTTGAACAGAAAAATATTGTTGAATAGATTGGTGGGACCTGGTCGCTAACGTGTGGCCCACGCCTCACAAGGAGGCGATTTCATTTTTAAGGGGGAGGGGCAATTTTATGTTTAGTGGGAGCAATTCGAGAATGGGTAATTATATAACAGAGAATGTTTCTACATTCCTTATGTTTTTACTGTCAAAGCATTATTTTGAATACATTTATGCATTTTAGTTCTGTATTATGTGTTCTGAAATTTCATTTGATGGTTTTTTACAAACTTTTTGATTTTTTCTCTGTCTTTACTTCACCTATTCTTTCATTTAACTCTTTAGCTCGAAGTGGTTTCTCAGTGGCCCCCCGCCAATGAAAAAAGCTTACGTAGTTACAGAAATTGATAGTAATGGTTTTAGAAAAAATTGAAATGAAGAAATGTATTCCTGATTCGGTGAAAGAAGTAATTTAAAATTTAAGTTATTTTCAAGTGCATGTTTTTGTTCTTCTAAATGCGTGTTTTCTTCAATTTTTGTGCTTTTTCAGAGTTTTATTGCATATTTTTCTTTACTCTTAGGGCATGATTAGTACATTTGATAAGTATAGTTTCGCCTATGATTTAGAGTTTAGCTATGACACGGGAGAGATATTCTTTGCTTCTCCTGATGCTCACACGTGTCGGGGTGGGAGAAGACGAGCATATACACACACGTTCACATTGCACAGGTTGGTTCAGTTTCTTCTTCTCCTCCATCCACAGAAAGTCATAATTACACCATCACATAGATTCCCTCTTCTTTTTCTTGTGGTCGACGGCATGGTGTGTATTGTATAGGCTATTCTTCTGTTTTATTATTATTTTTTAAGGAAAGACATAAGCTTGAAAAAACTATAACGTTGAGGCACTGCAACTGCAACAAGTTGCTTTGTGACAGCTATGGCTTTTATATTGGTGAAACACGATAGACGATAAAAACGGCGGTCGCGGTTATAACTGGTATAAGTTATACACATGCTATTTCCCATTACTTCCTCGCTTGGAATACGGGACGGACATGCACGGGACGTGCACCACACGGCCAGGGGAAGAGATACTTTGCGAATTATTATGTATTTTGACAACAGGGGAATCCGCACGTCATTTAGCCGCAGGCGACGTGGTGAATAGGTGCATGATGCATCGGCCAAGGATAAATTAACTGATTTGAAGCTGCCTGGAAGGTGTTTTGCGAAAGTTGTGGAGAGGACGATCTAGGTGCCTGTGCCGGGCCATCCGATCAGTCATATAATCAAACACCGTTTGATGATGATGCTTTCTTTGAACCTTCGCCTAGGAGAAACATGCAGGTTCCGGAGGAGCTGAGTGAGTTTATTAGCTCCGAAAATTCCCGGTGAGCGGGTAAGTGGGTTTTGTTTTGTTTCAATATCATTGACAAAGATAACGTGCTCAAACTATTCAAACATAGGGCATACAATTTCGCACACGTTGTCGTATTTCAAAGACTGATAGTATTCGGCTGTCTTGCTGTGACGACCCCAAGCGGTTGTTTAATCTCAAGAAATTGTTCACAAAATATTGTGCGTCGTACAATATCCAGTACGGTCTGAAAGGTTGAAAACCCTGATTTTTAGTGTGTTCAGACGTCCCATATTTTTTTAAATTTAAAGAAATGTCGATTTTTTTTGGGTCTCTAACATACGTGTGTGAATTTATGATAGAAAACATATACAGGGTGTCCTGTAAGTGCTAATGCGGCCTTCATCTCATCAACCGTCCGTCGTATATATATACAGGTCTAGTTTCAATTTTTAAATTCTCAAAAAAGCATTCAAAAATTATTACCCTGTACCAGTTTTGAGAGGGAAAATACAGTGTGCCACAAAATAAGACATCTAGATTCTTATACTGTCACCCTGTCCTTATAAGTGCTTATAATTACAGTGCTGGCCAACGTAAATGCAACACCCTGAGGGAAGCATGCAAATAATATGAAATTTACAACATGCATTATACAAATACAACAAATACAAATACAAATACAACGCCACAACAGGCAAAATGCCCAACGAGGTGGCTGATAAAAAGATGCCCATAAAAATATGGATGTCATATGTTTCAAAAATACAGCAACCCCATTAAAAAACACATGATAAAATATTATACAATGCCCATAAAGAATACTTATGGTTGTCTTATTCTAAGAATGGATAGCTTCTCGATTTACCCCAACATGTTTATCGTATTTCTTTTTAAACGTGTCAATTGTGTTACAATTTACTACCTCCGGGGGTAAGCTATTCCATTTATTAACAACCCTATTAGAGAAAAATTCCCTGCGACACCATAACCTTGCATTGTCCCTCACCAATCGATACTGGTGTCCCCTTGTAAAAGCGGTTGATTGGCGGTGTACTAAAAGGTCATGGTCCATCCTATCCATCCCATTGAAAATTTTGAACACTTCGATCATATCTCCTCGACACCTGCGTTCATCCAATGTAAACATATTCAAAAAATGAAGTCTCTCTTCATAACTCAAGCCCTGTGTGCCAATAAGGACACGCGTAGCTCTTCTCTGCACCCCTTCAATCAAGTCTATGTCCCTCTGTAGGTATGGTCTCCAAAACCTTACCGCATACTCCAGTCCAGGACGAACTAAGCCTCGAAAAAGCGGAAGAATGACTTTAGGAGAACGCGAAGAGACCTTTTTGAAAATGAGACCAAGCATTCTATTCGCTTTTTTGACAACCGCTGAACAATGTTCAGAATACTTAAGTCGCTCGTCAATGAGAATTCCCAAATCGGTGACTCTAGTTGTATCCGGGATAGTGACACCATTCAACTCGTAAGAGAACCGTGGGTTGTTCGAACCAAAATGAGCGACCATGCACTTATCTACGCTAAACGTCATGCTCCATTTATTTGCCCATGCTGCAATCTTGTTTAAGTTGGTCTGGAGCAACTCCCTATCGCTTTCATTCCCGATTACCCCCATTAGCTTCACATCATCTGCAAATTTGCTAGTAATTCCATCGATACCCTGATCGAGTTTGTCGATAAAAAGTGAAAAAAGTATGGGGCCAAGGACACTTCCCTGAGGAACTCCACTTGTGACGTCTGTCCAACCAGAGAATTCCCCGTTCACCATAACTCGTTGCGACCTATCTCTTAACCACGATTCTATCCAATTCAGCAAGTTGCCCCCTATTCCAATCTCGTGTAAACGCTTCAAGAGTTTGCCATGTTGGACCCGATCGAATGCCTTCTGGAAATCAAGGTAAACAACGTCGACATTTTTGCTCTTACCCAAAGCCTTAGTCACGTAATCATAGAAGCAAAGGAGGTTAGTTACACATGACTTCCCCTTCCTGAACCCATGCTGATTATCCGACAATACATTATTCTCGTCTATCCACTTCACAAACTGCCTTTTGATGATAATTTCCAAAATTTTCGAGAGGGAGCTCGTCAAACTCACTGGACGATAATTAGACACCACTTCTCTACTACCCTTCTTAAATATCGGAACAACGTTAGCCAGTTTCCAATCTCTCGGGACGATACCCTCAGCAACACTACTCCTGTATATCTGTGCGACTGGCCCCAACAATTCATTAGCACCTTCCCTGAGAACCCTGGGATAGATATCATCTGGTCCTGGTGCTTTGCTTGCACATACATTTCTTAGAAGATTTAGGACCTCCACGTCTTCTACTTGAATATCGTTGAGGGTTCTATTACCCCATTATTAGCGGAGGTGAGATATGCAAATGATTAGAATTTCAGCGCAGACGCACATCACGCGCGCCAGTGGCGCCACTTCAAAGCGCTATTTAAGGCTTGGAGATTTCGACGATGTGAAGTACGGTAATTGTGTTTTTCTTGTGGTTTTTTCAAAAAAACGATCAATTATGCCTCGTAGAAAACAGCGATCATCTTTTGATCAAGTATCCGAGTTCGACAGAGGAAGGATAGTGGCCTACCGAGATTGTGGATTATCTTTCAGGGAAATCGGTAGTCGTGTTGGACGAAACCAAACAACTGTAATGCGGATATGTGATCGTTGGATGCAGGAGGGTACGACGGACCGACGTGTTCGATCGCATCCACCTCAGTGCACCACTTCACGTGATGACAGGCGTATTGTGCGTATGGCAGTGACGGATCGCTCAGCCACAACACGAACCATAGCACAGCACATTCAGTCTGTACCGCATCATCCAGTGTCTGCGCGTACCATTCGACGCCGTTTACAGCAGAGTGGTCTGTCCGCAAGACGTCCATTGCTTCGTCTACCCTTGACGCACAACCACAGACGTCTCCGCCGCCAATGGTGCGATGAAAGAAGGATGTGGACGGCACAATGGAATGAATTGTCTTTACTGACGAGTCACGCTTCTGTCTGCAACACCACGATGGTCGGATTCGAGTCAGGAGACATCGTGGAGAGAGGATGCTGAACAGCTGCGTTATGCACCGCCAGACTGGTCCTGCACCGGGTATTATGGTATGGGGCGGTATTGGATATCACTCTCGCACTCCTCTAGTACGCATTGTCGGTACTTCAAAAAGCCAGCGCTACATACAAATACAAATACAACGCCACAACAGGCAAACTGCCCAACGAGGTGGCTGACTTAAGAACATCATGGATCCCCGAGCCCCTACCTACTACTGCTACACCACCCATGCACCCCCCCCCCCCGCGGAATCCCCCAACGAATCTAAATGCGGGAATGTGCGTGTACGTGTAGTGCAACCTGACGTATAGTTTGTTTCTGTGTAATGCTTGTTATGTGTAGTGCTGTCATCTGCCCCCAGTTTTACTAACTATGAGTGAAGTGTTATGGTTGATTGATTTACCGTTGTAGGACTGTTGCTCTCTGTCGCGAGACTTTTTAACGGGGAGATCGGCTCGCATTTGCGCCTTGAAGTTGGGAACCACAGAAAACCAACTTCAGCCGACCACCACTGTGGGGTTCGAACCCGGATCCTCGCATCACGAGTCCGGCACTATAACCACTCGACCACCACAGCGAGCCAGTTGTCCTTCCTTACCTTCAGGGCTTGCCCACAGCCATATTTCAACAGGATAATGCGCGACCACACGTGGCACGCATTGTCCAAAGGTTCTTCGTCAATCGCAGATTGAATTGCTTCCCTGGCCAGCTCGCTCTCCGGATCTTTCGCCGATAGAAAACATGTGGTCCATGGTTGCTCAACGATTCACCCAGATTACATCCCCAGCTGCCACACCAGATCAACTTTGGCAACGCGTGGAAGCTGCTTGGTCTGCTGTACCCCAAGAACACATCCAAAGTCCCTTTGAATCAACGCCGAGGCGTGTGGCAGCGGTGATCTCCAACCATGGCGGCTACTGTGGCTACTGATTTTGGCAGGACCCACACTTTACAGAAGTCTATAAATTTAATCATTTGACGCTTGGTCAACATGTTATCTACAAAATAAATATTGTTGCGATATCTCTTGTCTTTCTTGGTGTTGCAATTTGGGTGGCCAGCAGTGTATTTATAAGTGCAACATTCGCTGAGATATCCCAATTCAAAAATCAGAGAAAAGTTGGTGATAGAACAGCATAAATGAGAGAAAGCGTTGTGTCAGTCAGTTTTTGCTGTTCTTTCATAACTTTTCTCCGATTTTGAATCCAAATGTCTCAGTGAATATCACACTTGGAGGCTCGTAGGAATGAGGTGCATTATTATTACTCGTGGTTTCAAGCGTTCCTTGTGAGTGATTAAAGATTTAGGTCATTTACGAAATGATTCTTTCGATTATGAAATTTATTTTTGATATGTGAAATCATCTTCTGAAGACAATATCCTCAAACCGAGCCATCCATTAAGGTCCAAAATCTTTCACGAGTTTCGATTATACGGAAATGAGCTCTATATGAAAGTAATCGGAGAGATTTTTAATATTTTCTTTGATTAAATTTAATTAAGATTTCACTTAAAAAGAAATTATACACATTTGTGCAAGTGAAGCAGATTTAAAAAAAATATTTATAGAGGTCGCTCCCCCCTTTCCGAATCACTCAGTATCGAATCACTCGCGTCGTTCCCCTCATGAGAGAGCGATCAACTCAACGCAACGTACAAGCCATTTGACTAAAATGGATAGCTGAACCCAATGACTGAAGAGAAAAATTGCACGTGCGCCCAGTGGCACATAAGTGCCGGAGACCGCAGCCTGGGACTTCAAAAAAAAATTGTGGAAAAGATATAATGCCTATAAGTACTTGGTTTTTTAGAGGAAAACTGGCATAGAACAGGGGTACACACCACAACACCTTTTCAGCCAGTGGGACTGATATGCGGTACTTCTGTCACTCGCGGGTCAGAAACTTTAAAAAATAGGGTGACCATATAACCCGTTTTTTACGGGACATTCTCTTATAATTTCGGCTGTCCCACATTTTCCTATAAAATAATTATTTTTCCCCCTTCAGTCTATATCTGATAAAACAATATTACAGTTCGTAGTTATTATCGAGGAGACTTTCTTATGCGAATTATATTCAAAATTTAGAATTTAAAAACAAAAAAGACAGAGCAGAATATACTCTATTGCATTGTATACGCAGATGTCTCAGAACGAACACGTGTAAATGATTGATGACAGGTGAAATGGAAATGACATTTCCGATTTGGATCGATTTCTCGCACATTGAACTATCATTCAATAAGGAAGGGGCGAAAAAATTCCTATATTTTCATATTTCTATGAAAGACAATATTTGCAGCAAAAATTAAGGACCGAAAAGAAGAAAAATGGATATTTCGAAAACATATTTCGAGTCATTGAATATCCTCCATAGATTTTGTATCATTCCTATTTCTTTATAAGAGACGATGGAAATTTTAAAGATAAAAGTAAAGAAAAATGCAATTTCTCTCTCATCTTAGGAAATAAGGTAAGAGGGGAAAAAGCAATTTTCTTCGTCCGATTTTGGTTATTTGGAAAATTTTTTTTGCTGTAAAATGTTATTTGAGGGTGGGATATGGAAGCAAGTATTTCCTTCCGTCCCCCATTTAAATACCGAATTCGATTTCCGATCGAAGGTCATTCGATATCGAACCGAAGGCCTTTAAACAGAACGAGAACTGAATGAGAATTTTTTGAATTCGAGGTGGGTTTGGAATTAGACTCCGATGTATTTTGCAAGAGAGAACGTTATATTGAAAAATCTTTCTCGTCTTTATTTATATTTACATCTTTGCCTGCATCGTATTTGCGCATATTTTCAATTTTAGACCAAATCTTCCGTCATTGATGTAATCTATTCGGAGATATTTGTGCAATATGACTTAGGAATGGACGAAATGTGAGTGAGGATATAACTGGAAATGACTCTTTTCATTTCGTAAAAACGTTTCTAGTACGGTAGGAACCTCGCGCAACGGACACTTTTCTGGTTATTCTCCGTGAATTTCATACAATTCGCTTGAAAACTCCGCATGTTGTACGCAAAAAACATATGATGGAAGTTATAACTTGTATACAAAACATTTATTTCTTTTGTGAATATACGTGCTATTCTCAGGAGAAAATGCACACACAAAATTATATGAAAGTTACAAATTTTTTGGCAATAATTTATCATACAGGATTGCTTATTTAATTTTTTGTCGCTACCCTAAATGCACTCGTGACTAAAATTTAATGAAAATTGTAAGTACAAGTACAGGGTTCATGTGATTGAAATTTTAAAACGATTCCTAGTATTTTCCTAGGAAGTGAATAAAATGTCTAAATTCCAAAAAAAACCCCACACACTTGGCAAACATAGTGTATGCAATAACCGAAGGTCTTCTGAGTGTACCGAATCGAAGGAAAATATAACTGTAATAAGAAAACTGTATCCCAATTTATGCCAAATTATATGTTTCCAGCCATCTCTTTTTATACTGCGGCAAATTATTACGTCACCCCCCAAAAAAATTGACTGTAATTTTCACCGCCGTCCCCATAACGCGAACCTTATTAAATTTCTTCGGTCAGTTTCTTGCCTTCATTAGTTTAGTTTGGCGAGATGCGGAAAATGGTGGCCAATTATTCCCCAAAAAATAAAATAAAATAGAAAGAGAGAAATAAATGTACAATATTTTCACTTTTTTCATGAAAAAATTATTTCTCCGTCATTTCTTTATTTCGCTTCTTCTTTCCCATAAATTCTCCAATTAGGAACTTTTTGAAGGGGATTCGGTTAATGATTTCCTTCGATGATTCCATCTTTTTTTACCTTATTTTTTTATATTATCATTATTAGGATAGAGAATGTATTTCCTTGGAAGTTAAATTTCTCATTAAATAATAAGCGAAAAAACATTCTTTCTCTCTCGTTTCGGAAAAATATGTTATTACTTCTCCCGAAAACTTCCCAAAGAATAAGAAATATGTACGACATATTTCAATTGAGGAAACCTATATCTTGTTATCTATGAAGATGTCTTATAGTTGCCACCGTTTTTGCCAATTTCCTTATCGATAAAGTTGTCTTTATAGTTTGCCACTGTGTGATAATATCGGTACAGTAATGGTTTAGAATAGTAACAATTTACGGTTGAAACCCCGATTCTCTGCTGGAAGTGTTTAGATGCCCTTCCTTGAAGGGTGAGAAGTTTGGCCCACATGTTTACTAAAAAAAATTACATGCGCGCTACAATTTGTGTAGAAAATATTCTCCAGCGTTAATGTGACCATATATTCAACTTATTTTGCTCCAATTTCTTACCCTATGCATTCGTTAAGATATTCTCAAAGATTCGTGGCTTCCTGATGAATTATTCCTACTGCAGACGGGTTATAAGAGGTTAACTTTAATTATTTACGCCAAAAATGTGTTGAACCTAAAGTGTGCGCCATTTCATCGGTTTGAAAACTTGTCGTGGGCTGCTACCGCGGGTCACTTAAATGATCTGTGAATGTGTCATTTGCCACTTAAGTGCTTCGGAAAATGTGCCGCGTGTTGCTTAAGGTATCCGACTTACATCGAAAACGTCATTTTGGAAGATAATTTCGAATTTTTTATGAAGCCCAATCGATATTTTCTGTGAGCCCAAAGCAGGCCTTGTTTGCTTATATGACGCTCAGAACCGAAGTTACATCCACTTTAGTGTTGTTGCATTTTTGCGTACAAGAATAATGCAATTGTTAATTGCATTTTTAATTGGGTTGCTATATTTTGAAATATATGACATCCATATTTTTATGGGCATCTTTTTCTCAACCACCTCGTTGGACATTTTGTTGCCTGTTGTGGCGTTGTATTTGTATTTGTATAATAAAAAATTCTAACGTGTTTAACGAAAAATGTTTTTTCTTTACATTTTACTTCAGTTTGGAACATCACTGATAAAAAATAATCTACTCATTGTACCATTACAAAGTTTTAATATAATATTCCGCTATATGCAGGGTGTTCTGTAAGTGCTAAAGCAGCCATTATCTCATCAGACAAACGCCGCGTCGTAGAGGTACGATTAAAATTTAACAAATGCTCAAAAGACGTTCAAAACTTACCCTGTACTAGTTTTTACAACGTAAAAGACAGTATGTCACAAAATTAGAAAGCTGTTGCGCTGTCTTCCCTGAAGCCAACAGACAGAATTTCACGTTTCCAAGCGCATGTTAATAAGTGATGTTCAGCACAGTATCAAATCTGAGCACACCATGCTTATAACACGAGGTACTAATGTAAACAAACAACGAAATACAGTCGAATCTCGTTTTAAAGAATACCGTTATAGCTAAAATCTCGTTTTAAAGAACAACTTTCCAATCATCCAGATAAGTTTACGTAGGAACAATGTGAAAAACCTAGAATTCCTTCATTACGAAATTTCGTTAAAACGAAGTAATTTTCCGGTATCTCGGACATCGTTATAACGAGATTCGATTACAGTTCAGTGAATAATGGTATTTTTTCTTACCCGAAATGAAAAAGAAGTGCGATCGCTAAAAAAGAGACTTTTGCAACGCAAATTTCGTGTGACGTATTTTTGCAAGTGGAAGTCAACGAAAGAGCTGTTGAAATATTGGTGCAATTCCTGTTTTTTAAGAATTGAAAATTTCAATCTTTACCATCATTTCAATTTTTCTTTTAATAATCAGTCAACATGAAATTTTTTGTTGGCCTGAAGAGATACAGGGCAACAAATTTCCAATTGGAAGTTAGAGGAGAGGGAGGTCGTATAAGAATTTAGATTTTTATTTTATTTCGTTACACACTGTATTTGTATTCTCAAAAGTGGTACAGGGTTATTTTTGAACGCCTTTTGAGCATATTTTTAAAGTTGAAATTATACCTGTACGGCGAACGGTTGATGAGATGAAGGCCGCATTAGCACTTACAGGACACCCTGTATATTGTTAAGTTTATGAAGCAATTTCTAAAGTCTATCACATATATTTGTCTACTTAAAGTGTTTTACAGATGGCATGTAGAATAAAATTTCAAAAACTTTCCTTGTGCTTTTACAGATTTAAGTGTAAATTATGAAATTGCCATCATTACTATTCTCTTATACCAACCATGACTTGAATGCGTTACTGCATTTAATTGGCAGAGTGATAATGAAGGAGGCATGAGCTGTTATGGTCTCATCCACGGCACCCCGATATACGATCGAAGAATCAAGGAGAGGCCACAAGAAAGCCCTCTTTTGGAGCCGTTTGTTTCTCCACGGCACGAACGTGTGAATGAAGGGCCTTGCTGGAGAGGGAATGATATCCGTTATCATTTCTATATCGTTATTGGTCTGATTTGGATTATCTCTATTTGACGAATCAGCGATAAATCTGGTAAACTTGTGCTAATCTAACGCACGTGAGAAAAAAGAGAGAAGGGGAAAAATATGAAAGGAAAAAGCATAATAGATAAGTACGTTTCTAATTTCATAGTCGTCTTTTCACCCCACACACACACCCTACGTGCTCCCTTTGTGTCTCACATGTATAGTAGAAAGATACATTACATGTGTGGGAAAAAAATCATTTATAGGAGTATAGAAAGAAAATAAGGAAAGAAAAAGCAACTTCCGCTGAGATTACTATAAAACTTCGCAATGGTAAAGAGAGAGGAAAGAAAACACTGAGATATCGTTTGAGTTTATTCCGCTAGTGCTTGGACGTGATATTACGCGCGTGATCTTAAAAAGGTTAAAACAAATATCCCGTTAATTAACGACCAATTGATCACAGAGTCTGTTATGCTTGAACTAACCCTAAATTTCTCACAAAAATCCAAATATTTTGAGAAAAGACACTTCGTGTTTTAAAAGTTCTTACACACATTATCATCCTTAAATAGGGATTTCTCCGAACTCATAGAAAACTCGGCCTATTTGTTTTTCACCTCCATCACAAAGACTGCATCCCATAAACTTCCGAATATAGCCGAACATCGCATATTCCAAGCAATACAATAAGTCGCTTACTAATGGATACAATCTTAATATTCACGAACGAGAGTACATTAGTAATTCATGGGTTTTGTCTTACGATTACAAAAGATTTCAATAGGGGGAAAAATACAGGTAAGTAGGGATTGTTTCTTTTCCTATCCCGATCCATCGAATCCTTTTCCCAATTTAGAATATCCGGAACACAAAAGCAGGAAAATTCGACTTTAAAGTTTATCTACGCACATGACGTTGACTTTTTACTAATGTCCGCCGTATTTTTCGTGCATATAGATAATTGGTTAATGAGCAATCAACTCTAGCTCTCTCTTCCCATCATTTGTTTCTACTGGAACAAAAATAGTACGTAAAAATAGTACGAGAAGACAGAAAAGGGCAGAAAAATCGAAATATTCGGTAAATTCTTTAGCGGTAATTTATTCCGCGTTCTCCTGAGGGATTTGAAACGTCGAGAGATAAATTCTTACGAATGGGTTAAAATTTGTAGCCGATGCTTTTAATTTGAGTTTTAGTTCCAGAGTATTTATAAATATCTCTTCCCCCCACGTTCTGCGAATTTTAATTAGGTTTTTAATACTACATGCGATTCCGCTTCCGAATGGAAATCCAAAGGGAACGCGATCGGGAAAGAATCTTTCCTTTTGCTAATAAGGATCCATCGACCGATTCCGATTGGAACGGAATCGATGGATGTGGGGAAGCATTCCTTATTAATTAGTACAGGAATCCTCTCTGAGCTAATTAACTCTGCAATTGTTTGTCCACTCGATGTGAAGAGTATGGACGGACGATCAAAGCGGAACCCAATTAAAATAATTTTCGATAATCGTCTTCGTCGGAAAAAGATTTTATTTTATGAATTTGCGTTTCGGAATCGAATTTTGAATGGAATCGGCGAATAAAAGTGGAGTGGGATGCGTTTTGGAAGTTTTTGAAGATTCGATGCTTCTTTTATGGGAATCAATAGCTTCGTATTGATGTTAATTTATATCCAATACGTATAGTTGTTATTTTATAATTCTAATTACTCGAGATCATTCCTAGTTTTCGGTAAAATAATGATTTTTCCTGATCTGGTCATAATGTTTCATTGAATATTTTCTTTGATTATGTTATCGATTCATTTACAATTTACCGTCTTGGATTGATTTGGATTTGAAGTTAATATCTGTGTTTCAAGTTTTCCAAAATATCGAACATTGGTTGATAAATATGAAGAAAGATAAGCCATTTCCCATTATTACTGTTATTACTTGGAGCCACTATGGACAATTACAATGTAACACAAAGTCTCTGCACAATTACAATGTTTTGACAAAGTCTCTGCGTTCAGAATAAATCGTTATTTTTTACACGTACTGAACACGAATTAGACCACAAAAAAAAAGCTGGATTGGTTTCTTTTTAGCGGTTTTCTCTGAAATTACATGATTAATACACATTTATTAATACAATACAATACATCGAAAAACAACATGAGTATTAAGAAAACAAAATAAATATACAGAAAAAAACAACCCAAATAAAATTGAAACTTCACCAATATACAGGGTTATTCGATATAATTTCCCTTGCGGTATTTTACAGGCGAACCGTTGATCCTAGAAGCATACTTCGAATTAGAAAAATTATGCATATAACGTGTATTACTCAGATATATTATTAATGTTTCAAAGGGGTTATATAGTTTATAGTTATTAAAATTAAAAAAAAATTATGTGGGGACATCTATCGGTAAAATCATTGCAAAATTTCTAATGGCGAGCAATAGAGGCCTGTAAGTTAATCGATGAAAATTTAATTCACTGAAAAAAGTATTTAATTGAGAAATATGTGAGATAAGTATATTTATATGTGACTATAATATAAATCACAATAATTTAATTTATAAAGTCATCAGAATTATCTTATTTTCAAAAATACAATTTGGGCTTTTCGAAAACCGGGGAGAAAAATGGGACATTTTAAAGAAAAAACTTGAGATGGCCAAAATTAGCTCCAAAATTACGGGTTGTGCCGTAAAATACGGGTCACATACACAAGTTTCTGTCCCGTGAACGGCAGAAGTACCGGTATTTCTGGCCCGCGGAACAAAGAGGTTGTGCACCGCAGTTGTACACGAGGGCATTTTAAATTCGTTTACGCTGCTCCACCTGGCGGCAATACTTGAAGACGGAAAAACCCTAATACTAAATACTATCCAACTGTTTCATAATCCTTGTATTTCTTAGTAATCATGTATTTAATAATAATAATTAAAATAAAAATAATAAATAATTAAAAATATATTTAATAATTGTTATTAAGTTTTTGACACTGTTAATGTTTTCAAATGGTAAATGAATGTATATATATTATTAAAATAAATTTTGTTAATAAGTACAAAATCCAGTAACGTAATTGAGATCGTATTTGTTTTTCGGAACATTTCAGTTCAGAATATAATATAAGAAGCATATTCATCCAACAAATGCATTAAAGCGGGACTCAAACTTGGACCAATATTACACGATATTTTATGGATGATGATGATACACAGGTGCCTATGGGAATTCTCACTTTATATGCAGACGATGCTCTAATGATATGTACAGATAAGAGAGCTTCCAAGGCTATTAGCAACCTCCGGGAGCTGATGTGAAAAAAGCTGAATACTTGAATTAAGTGAATAGAGCTGAATCAAATGATCAAAAGTGTGACACATAAAGAGATTCCACCGAATTCTTACTTGAACATCAAACGATTGACCCAAGCACAGTGACAAAGTACTCAGTACCTGAATTTCAACATCATGAAAGCAAGTGATAAAGATATCGTAAATTGCAATGGAAAGCCTCCTCCGTTTTTTCTATCCAAAGTCACATGTATCACTGAACTATAAATAATATCAATGAACAAGAAAATAATGTATGGTCAAATTATCAGGCCTGTTCTTACATACGATGCACCGGCTTGGGCTTTCGCTCAGAAAAGCAATACATATTTACAAACTCCAGTCATTATTCAAACATCAGTATCCTCCGGTCCTCCGAAATATTTCAGAGTAACCGACCTGCACGCTGATCTTCAAATTCCACCCTTCTACAAACATATGAAGAAACTGTCCAAAAAAGTAATTTGAGAAGCAAAAGATGCTTTTCAGAAGCGAGATATTATCAGCTCAGCATCCAGATACCAAGCTGAACAGAAATTAGCACATCCAAGACAAAACAATATGTTGGTTACAAATTTTCGAAACTAATAATTGCCATAAAACAAGTGATAATGGTTAATCATACTGAATTTATGATTTTGAAGATCGCGTATCTCCTATTAATAATGTACCAACAGCATAGTATGGAAAAATGTTAGTGCAAACAAATTACATAAATTATTTTGGAAAATTCTGCAAATGATGGCAATGTTAATAATCACTACAGAGAAATTACATTATTCAATATGGTAGAATGAGAATGTTTTATGTAAATGCATTTATTCACTATATTGATAATTGTTAATGGATAGTTGTCGGATTGAAAGGTATATAATGTAATATAAATGCTTTGTGAATTATATAAACATCTGTTATATTAACTTTCAGCACAGTTTTCTCATCTAATATAATTCTAAATGTTCTAAAGGATCACCAAATGATTCTGATGGTATTATAGGGAGTGTATTAATGCTCTGTCAATTCTAATAACCTTTTGTGATCTTGCACTTTGTTTTACCTTTTCTAATTTGTTTGTCAAATGTTGGAGTCACATCGAGTGATTCTGATGATATTATGAGAGTTTTCACACACACATGTATATACATTCCAACTTTCTCTGAATTGAAATATACTATAAAACGTGCTGTAAAGTTACGTTCTATATGACTGGTAATTTTTGAAAATTGTTCCAAAATAAATCCCTTTAGTGAAATTGGATTATTTATTTAATATTGTAGATAATGGGAATATTTGCGATCTCCTCGAGATTTCTTACTTGAAAATATGAGTAAACTGATGTGGTAATGGGTGTTATAACTTCTGCAAATTGAAACAATGTAAATCTCTATCCTGATTGTAATAGTGATGTTATTTCATATAAATACATTTATTCATTGAATCGATTATTGTAAGGCATTGAAAGGCCCACACATAATATAAATGCTCTGAAAATGTTTTTTGTAACCTTTCACCATAGTTTATTTTTTGTGTAATGTAATTGGCAGATATCAGCCTTATCCATACCTGAATAGGGTTTTATATAATGTGACATAAAAATCACCTATGGTTGTTTTTCAAGTAATCATTTTGCCATCTACTGGTTAGTATCTCTACCTAAGTAGAGACACCGAGGCCAAGAAGACGAGGGCTCAGTGCTCGGTACTTTGCGCCAACTGGCAACGGCATATTTTTGTCTGTAAAATTTAGCAGTGTTTAAGTTAAAACCCCGCTTTTTTCGGGGAAATCGCGTATAATCAAGTTGAGTATACGTATAGATTGGTGTTTTCCCAAACTTGGCAATATTTCTTTTGGGTGCCTATGTGGGACGAAGTTGAAGCCCTCTATCTCCTTACTCTCTCAGCAGAGGTGGATATATTTAGATTTATACAAATTTTGCCACTCTTCTCCCATTCTACCAATTTTTTCGGCCACTCATTTTTCAAATTTGCCTCTCCTCAGAACTTGCTACCCTGGGCTAGCGCCCGCCAAGTCCCACTGTAAATACGTCACTGGTCTTAGGCTTTGTTCCTTTTTCCACTTGTTTTACCCTCTTAGTTCATTGCTCCTTTCCTTTCACCATTCAGGTAAGACAGATGCTATTTCTTTTATACTAAATTCATGTCAGGAAGGGCCCATTGATTGCCAGGTTTCGGCCTTCCCGCCTTTCATAGGGCGAGATACTCTTTCCCATGTGTTGCGGGTTTGCATAAGTAGACTAATTCCACCAGCATGCGATTTTTCTTGATTGGAATATTTAATAGTATACTAATTCAACTTTAATATTTTGTTTCATTCACTAAAATGAACGTATTTATGACAAGAAAATTTACCGGAACTTTAAACTCGGAAAACAAATTAGGCCCTCAGTGAAAGTGTTAAATTATCAGTCTCCAATCCTTCCACCCGCGATTGTTGTTTAAACTCTGTCGGTGAATATGGCCGTTAGTGCTGAGAGTGGCTAACAGACACCTCCTATATCGTCAAACCATCTAGCTATAGATCAGGCATCTTCAACCCGTTGCTCGCGAGCACCACAGTACTCCCTGAAGCACCCACAGTGCTTGATGCTCACGTCCGATTTTGTAATCGCGAGCATTTGATCAACGTTCCAACTGAATCACCTTGCACAAATTGTATTTGAAGACTGAAATCATCCTGATTTCATGCATTCGTACATCAAACTAACCGTAAGAGTGCTCTTGTTTTGATGATTGGGCAGTGCTCGCGACCAGAAAAATATTGAACACCTCTGCCGTAGATGGAGTTGGTCTGGCGCGGCCTCTAGAGACGTCACGAGTGATGGTGATGTTGCGCTTCCTTGTATTTCCTATAAAGTAACAGTTTCTGGGAATTTTTTTTCAAGTTAGCTGCATGTATGTGTATCTATTTCAAGATGAGTGTTCGGTATGTTCTAACCTTTCTAGCTTCTAGTTATCTAACTAGAAGTGAATCACATAATAGCCATGGGGGTACCGCGTCTTTATGATGACTACGGCAAGGGACAGTACAAAAATTGCAAAAGTTATTGTCAAATCGGTATGGAACTCTCACTATTGAATCAGATGATTCCATACTTTTTACCTTCTGAAAATAATGGTGTCTAATCCATCAAGCGGAGCCATTGTTTAGAATTACTCGGAAGACTGCCAGTCGGCCAATACTTAATTTATTAATTAACCATCAATTAATTTATTAATTAAATATTCAAATTAAAGTTTAATTTTCTCTCAATGCAATCCCCAGATATTTTCAATGTGTATTATATAGTATTCGATTTTATATGTGTCCCTCATGCCTGCTCTAAGCTGATACCGCAACATATATGCCATACAAAAATGTTTGTTACAAATTAATGGCCTTTATTTCCAAGAGATTATTTATTAGTTATTCAAACTTGAAATTAAAACGCAGCGTTATACAGTTTTTAACTTAGTATCCGAGAATAATACGGCGAAAAATGTGCATTACTGTGATCAAATATGGTATTCAATAGTATTTTTTGATACTTTTTTCGTTTTGCAAGCTGTAAGTGCTTATAGAGAAGCGCTGCTTTAACTTATGAAATAAAGTTAACTTACAAAGGTTTTAAACAGCTGACTGATGCGAAGATATATTTTGGAAAGAGGGAAAATTAAACTGTGCCCCTGTGCGGGGAATCGAACCCACGTCCTTTCACTTTCCGGGTGAACGCCCTAGAGAGCTACAGAGGCAACGAATATCTCAATCTATTTCAAGATGTGTGCACTGAACGGGACCGTACACGGACGGTCGGACCTAACTCGGGCCAAAGTTCACAATTACTGGCAATGCCACCAGATGGCGACTTATCCGATGATGATGTCATTCCCCGCTATCCATACAAAGGTTTTAACGGCTATATATCTGATGCTTAAAGTTAGCTTCTACAGCATGAGTAGAGTTTACTGAATGTCGTACTTCTTTTACTCCAACATTGTTACGAATAAAATAAATATGTTTGGAGCGACCCATGTGTGTGTGTGTGGCTTCCTTTTCACCCGGTAGAAAATCGCGCAACGAGGAGCTTCAAGCCTTTAGGAACTTATCCGTCTTGACACGTTTGGGATAAACATTTTTGTACGAAATTCACACAAAACAACGATGCATCCTGTTTTTTTCCCGGGAATTCTCTTATTTTTATTTCCTGCCTCCCCGTGTGATGTCAGCATCAATTCTCCTTGGAAATGACAACTTTCTAACAAGACCAAAGCCAGTGAGTGACAGAAATACACAAAAAATAAATGAAATTCTTTTATTTAGGGATAAAAATGGAAGATGCTTTTATATATAGTTTCATTCCACTAGAGAATATACAGGGTGCACTGGAGAGACTCTTTGTGACTTGAAATTGTTCTAAAGCTATGAAATTCTGAGAAGAGCGCTGAATTAGGAGGATTATAGCTTGCAACACCACTATTTTGGTATTGCGTTATTAAAAAAATAATATTTGGAGAAATGATCGCCGAGATATTCACGACTGAAACTCTTAATTCTTTGCTATATTTACGAAAATCTCATATTTTCAGGATAGAATTATTTCAGCAAATATTTATGTATTATTAATAATTATTTATCAAACGTACCAAACTTATTTTCTTACTTTTAACATACTCTGTGAATTTGCTGCTGTTACGAGTGTGGTGTCATCTGGTGGCAGGATTGTGACTTTGTTCCAGAAAAAAATGACTGGACATGCATGTCTGTTAGTTTTTTTTTTTTTTTGCTACTTATCTATCACTTACTAAAATTTAGCTTTTTTTAAAATGTTTGATGACTTTTATACCACCCTGTATAGATCAATTAACAATTATTTAAGCTGCGAATATTCAGAAATAAAAATATTTATTTGTTTTAGCACAGCGTGCACGTAATGTTAATGCCAGTTATCGGATTATTCTATGAAGGAATTGGTGATACACGCGTAAAGCTAGGGAAGGGATGATCAGCGAATAAGCCCTTATTTCAAAATTAAATATCTCTGCAACAAAGATCAATAGAATTATGCGGTAAACGGTGCGTTTATTAGCAAAACTGTAAGAATGTTGTACAGAAATTTCGAAAATTTAGGGTTTTTTTTAAATTTAAGAAGAAAAAAAACAAAACTGGAGATTTTGGGGTTCCGAAAATCCTCATTTGTGTGAAGAGAAACCACTGCATTCGCCTAAAGTTACTGCATGGGCTGCGGTATGCGCCATGTGTGCTGACAAATTATTCCAAAATTGTGACGTAACGTTCAGTAGTAATCGTTTCTCGCACGAAGAAGGGGCCGATAATGCCTCTGGCGCATACCGCAGCCCATGCAGTAACTTTAGGCGAATGCAGTGGTTTCTCTTCACACAAATGAGGATTTTCGGAACCCCAAAATCTCCAGTTTTGTTTTCTTTATTTAAATTTTAAAAAATTAAAAAAAAAACTAAATTTTCGAAATTTCTGTACAACATTCTTACAGGTTTGCTAATAAACGTACCGTTTACCGCATAATTCTATTGATCTTTGTTGTAGAGATATTCAATTTTGAAATAAGGGCTTATTCGCTGATCACCCTGTATTTTATTATCACTAATATGCAATACCTACAGCTGTTAATTATGCGTAAAATATATTTATAGCAGTACAGGGAAAAATTCGCTCAGATATTGATGGTTGAAAAATCTTGTTTTTTGGCTACTTCCCAGAGGAATCCCCTTGTTCCATTCCCAGATTACAATTTTAATACATAAATATTTAATTGCTTGAAAAATGATGAAAATGAAGAATTTTCTATTATCCATATGAATTGTGAAATGTTTGCGAAATAGATTTCATTATGTAATCGACAGACTTCATTATCTTAAACCCTGTAAAGTATATTGTCACAACGGTTGTATGTATGACATTTAACAAATGTATACTGTACCCTACGAAAGGGGGGAGGGGAGATCTCCCTTCTTGTCTTTCAGAATTCTCTCCGGCACGCCCGCGCCCTCCGGGGGGCAATGAGCTGAAATCACGTGAGCGACAGTGCCTGGTCGTGCTCGGTATGTTCTGCTCTGTACATTTCCAGCAGGGAAAATAATTTTTGACGATAAAAATTCCCCCAAACTTTTAAGATAGGTAATTTTCTTTTCCGATTGCTGATCAATGACCAGCTCCGCGTGTGATTCTTCTTATTTCAGGAAATAAACGAAATTTCTCTGAAACGATTCCATCAATATCGTCGTAATTTCACTTAATAGGAGTTCGGATATCCAGTTACAGCAACGGGGATTGATTTATCGGTAGAACCAGAACCGCACCTGCACAAACTTTAATTACCGTTCACGGACAATGAGCGATTCTAAACCTCAATCTACTGTGTGTTCGGTTTCTATTATTATTTTTATCTCTTTGCCATTCTCTGTCTTCTATTCCGTGAGTAAACACCAAGTTTCCGCCAAGAAAATGTTTTTTATGAAGATTAAATCCTCGTCTATACAAAACATTCGCTGTAATAAAAACAAGAAAAACATACGAAAAATATATTTATTAGAAAAAAATAACTTATTTCTGTGTGTGTGTTTACGGAAAACTCACCGACAACGATTCACCGGCATTAATTCACAGCCAGGAATATTCGCCGACCAGAAATTCATGAACGGAAAATTCACCGACAGGAAAATTCGACAAGCAGCAGCAATTGATTAATGGAAAATTCATCGACAATAATTCACGGCCATGCAATTCACTGCTGGGAAAATTCACAGACAGCAATTCACCGCTAGAAAAAAATTCGACAATCAGCAATTGATCAACGAAAAACTCTCCGACAACAATTCACCTACAAGAATATTCGCTGACCAGCAATTCATTAATGGGAAATTCTGCGCTTGGGAAAATTCACCGACAACAATTCACCGCCAGGAAAATTTTACTACCAGCTATTCTATCAATGGAAAACTCACCGACAATAATTCACTGCCATGTAATTCACTGCTGGGAAAAAATTCACCGCCAGGAAAATCCGACGAGCAGCAACTGATCAATGAAAAATTCCCCGCCATGCAATTCACCGCTAGGAAAATTCACCGCCAGGAATATATATATTCGCCGACCATCAATTCATCAATGGAAAATTCATTGTTGGGGAAAAATCACCGACAACAGTTCGACACAAGTGAGCCAGGAATGACTGAATGAGTGGGTCACAGTAATTGATACAGTAGTTAGTGCGTGAGTGACGGAGTGGTTAGTGTTGGTGAGAGAGCAAACTAATGAGCCAGCGACTGACAGAGTGAGCGACCAGGTGATTGAGTGTGTTACAAAATGAGCAAACTAGTGAGTTGTGATGATAGAATGAGTGACCGGGTGAGGGATTGACAAAGTGAGCTACCTATTGAGTAAGTGAGTGACGTAGGGAGTGAATGAGTGATCGGCCCACTGACAGAGTGATCGAATGACATTGTGTGAGTTAGTGAATTGGAGAGTAAAGTAGCGAGATGTAGGGAGCAAGTGAGTGACCTAGTGAGTGAGTAATATAATGAGTGTTAGTGAGTGAGTGAGAACGAGATAGCTTTATAGTGACAGGCCGATTTCGCTCATTCATGCACTCACTCACACGCACTTTTTTTCTTTGACTCACTCGTTCACTTCCTCAATCTGTCATTTACTCACTCGTTCATTCACTCACTAGTTGACTTGCTCATCCGACCATTCATTCACTCACTAGTTGACTTGCTCATCCGACCATTCATTCACTCACTAGTTCACTTGTTCACTCGACCATTCATTCACTCATGTCGAACTGAGGTCGGTGAATTCTCCCGGCAATGAATTTTTCCATTCGGTGAATCGCTGGCGGTAAATTTTCCAGATACGACTTGGAAGAAACTCGTAAAAGAAACTCGAAACATTCGATCATTATGTGCAGAAAAAAGAGGAACTGAAGTTTTTACGATAAGATCGTGCACAAAAAATCGTAAACATTTTAAGAGAGAAAAATTTTAAATAAATGAGTATAAAAATGGGCATTCACACATTACGTAATGAGGTTTTCCCATTCCCTCTAATGCGATTCCGAAAATTATATTCTTGGAGGAAAATTTATTTTGACAGAAGTTTCTAGAATTTTCAGGAAATAATGAAAAAATAATAATAATAACTTGAAAGAAGCGTCGAAAGTTGACAGCAAATCAAATTCAATTTTCTGATATTTTTCGTGTTTTCCATTATAATATAGTTTTTAGTTAGGAGTTTTTGCTACACAATGTTGACCAAAATGATCATTTTAGGGCCCCTGAAGGAGTGGGGGTAGTCTAATTTAGTGTTTCTTAACCTGGAACCATATGAACCGCCCCTGTGATCCTGGGATATTCTGAAGGGGCCACTGGTGAAAATCAAATAGAAGGAGAGCCATGAAAGGTTGCTAAGAGTGTGACAGAGAGCAGTGAAAAAAATTGAGATGCGAATAAATGAAGATTTTAAGAGGAATGTAGCGGCAGAATCGTGCGAGAACTTGCACATTCCAACATTAAACCCCGTAAAAGCCACGGCCATATCAACGCATGTGTCCTCCCAAGTGTAGCCCGGGGGTTTCATGTTCATAAGAGGCCTTCATGATAACATGTGCCATGCTTTTCGAAAGTAAGTATGTCGATGCGCGTGTTGTATAAGCTGTTACGTCCAGCTTTTACCGGGTAATGAGAAACAAACGGCGCGCGCGTCTGAAACAGGACTTTACACTTGGCGCATGTTGTGGAGACAGCCTGAGTACAAACCCCACAGGCGGTAAGTTCAGGGTTAATTTATCCAAGAGGGCTCAGAAACAAACGTATGAAATTTCATGGGGGTTCACTATAAATTCATACAAAAAAAATCTGCGTGAGAATCTCGCGTGATAGAAGTGCAACTTCTAGGTCCGACATGACTAGATTCACCGCAGTAAATGTCTGTAATTATCTAAATAATGGTTACAATAATAACAAATATTGCATAATAGTCTATCTGGATTTAAAACAAGCATTTGATAACGTAGACTTAAATATATTAACAATAAAATTATACAAGGCTGGAGTCAGGGGACATGTACTTGAATGGTTCAAATTTATTATTTGCATAGACATCAAGCTGTTACTATAAATAAGAAAATTAGTGATTACCACGAAACATCAGTGTTGGGTCCCACATTATTCTTAATTTATATAAATGACTTTTGCAAAATGCACCTGAACGGACAGGTAATCTCATTTGCAGACGAAGGCCACAACAGGCAAAATACCCAACGAGGTGGCTGAGAAAAAAATCAGTAGCTTTCCCGTGGGTGGGTTTGAACCCATGAACCCTGAACTCCTCCCATCTCTGAATTCATGGGTATCTTACTAACCCACCACGATATCACAGTAGGAAGGGCATAGCAGCTAGTTTCTGAATGAAAGAGAGGGGGGGGGGAGCCCTGAAATGGGAAGAAAATATGATCAAAAGGGGGGGGGGGTCGTGGACGAAAAAGGCCAAGAAATACTGGTCTAAGAGATCCATTTAATATACAGTCGAATTCCGTTATAACGAAAGCCAAGAGACCGGAGGAATCACTTCGTTAAAACGAAATTTCGTTATAAAGGAATTCCAAGTTGCCTGGCACTGTTCCTATGTAAACTTATTTGGGGATTAGAAAAGTGTCCGCTAAAACGAGATTATCGCTATAACGGTATTCGTTAAAACGGGGTTCGACTGTATCTCCGGAGGTGCCCCAGTTCCCATGGGGGACAATGAGCCTGTGTGTCTCTCTAACGCCCGTATTCACCGACAAAGTTTAACTGCAATCGCGCAGGTTATAAAGGATTAGAGATCCAGACGGATTGGTTAAAATCCCGAATTCAACCAATCCATTTCGATCTCCAATGCTTTATAATCAGCGATTGCAGTTAAACTCTGTCGGCGAATACGGCCTTAAGAGGTCCAATCAATATAGAGCGCCCGCAACCAAATGGCCAGAATAATGATCTTCTAGATCCAGTGCATCTAATCCTGGGACCTAGAGACGGCAAAGCTCCAGAGAAATCAGTCCGTCAACTAATTTTCTCGTGATTTAAAGAGAAGGAAAATTTCCCTCATAAAAATTCTAATACATGCGGAGAAAAATTTAAAAAAAAAATGCCGAGTACTCGAAAGAGAACTCCAGAATAAATTACTTAATTTTAAAAAAAAGAATCCAAAAATTTATAAGAAAATATGCGAAATCCAGTTCTTATTTAATTAGCGCTACAAAATGTATCTCATTATTACTAGCGAAATACTTGAATGAAAAGTAATATTTACGATGGGGGGAAAAAAAATCATAAAACTATGAATAAAGTTCAAAAAGCAATTACTTTCCTTTAAGTCTTGAGAAATTCGCAAATACGAGAGTAAATTAATTAAATACTTTCTTCAGATTTCATATGTAGGTTTTTTTTTCTCTTATATTTTGTTTCATTTCCTTAATTTTTTCCTTCTTTTCGTTGTTCTTAACGCTATTAATGAAATAAATCTGCTGGAAAAAAAAAGATTAGTTTCCTTTTTTTCCATAAAAAGAAATATATTTTTAATGTAATTTTAATATTTGAAATATTCGAGAGAATTTGGAAGGAAAATAATTTGAAATTTTTTACTATATCGATTACAAAATAACGATCTCAATCTTGTGTGGGTTTCGCTTTAACGGAATGGTAATTACTATTCTGTTTTCAACAGTCTAAAGTAATTACGGATTGTCATGTATGGGTTAAGAATCGTGGTGAGGTAAATGGAAAAATAGCTCTTTTCACATGTTCTTCGCTTGGAATTATATAGATTCGGGTTGCATTTAGTAAACGTTACATTGATACCAGTAAAGAAGGATTTTAGAGCCCCGTGATTGGTCACAATCAGTGACGTAGAAAAGCATCGGGTTACTCGGTGGAGTGCAATTCATCCTGGTCCGATTAGTGCATAAAGCGATGGTTGTTCGTCATCATCACTTCTTGATGTAAGATTTGTTATTGTGGAGGAAGCGTGGAATTCTCTGGGGTCCCCCTCCCCAAGCGTTACGCTAAACTGTGTAAGACAGACTTCAGAAATATTTTTCTCTCACACCCCCTTCCATCCCCCCACGCAGCTCAAGTGAACCCATAGGATCCTATGTTAAATCCGTAGCTTCTATCGCCCTCGCCCCTGGACCATCCCATCACCCACCAGGGGGCGATATTGCCCACTTTAGAAAACACTGCCCTACCTGCTACCCTGCCGTTGCTCGACAAATATTTGTCTGATTTTTGAAACTTGTACGATACTATGGTAAAATATTGTTATTTAAAGCATACTTGAGAAAAAAAATATATATATATCATAAGCTTCATGTAACTGGAATTTTGGGTAACATTACATATTATGAGGATTATTATTCGTTTGAAACAGAGTACTGAGCAGACATTTACTTCATGTCTAAAACACTTATGTGGCACAGCACTGTGTAAAACACTGCAGAATATCACTTTGTACGCTTACATAAGTTGTTACAAAGAACGCAAATTACAAATTAAAAAGAATTACTCAAGCTTCCTACGCACATCTGGCATTGCACGCGCTTCCTGCGAATTTGTACGAGTGCGCGATCTTCCTACGCATTCCGAGGTGTACGCTCGCCTCTCACTCATTTCCTGTAGTATTCAGGGCTCCTATATGAATATTTGATTTTTCGTTTTTTGTGGTGTGTGCAGCACACCCTTCTACAAATTTTTGAGAGATACGCAAGCATCACACATATATTATGATTTTGGAATCATTTATAGAGTTTCTAGAATCATTTATTATCATTATGCGATACGCATGCTTTCTACGCATTTCAAGGGCTATGCAAAATTTCTGCGCATGGGATATGCAAAATTTCTGTGTATTTTACAAGATACGTATATTTTCTGCACCTTCTATGGTACATAAACATTTTCAACGCATTTCCTGGGATAAGCACGCTTACTGCACGTTTCACGATATACGCACATGCTTTCCACGCCTTTTGTGATAAACACACGTCTTCTATACGTTTCACGGGATATATTCACGCTTTCTACACATTTCTAATAGAATGCAACCGTCCTAAGCAGTTCTAGGAGAATGCAAGCGGTCTGCGCTATTCTGTAGGGGTAGGCTCAACTGTCACTCATTTCCAGCAGCATTCAATCCTCCTATAAACATATTGTTTATGCAGGCCTTCTACCGATTTCAGAGAGGTATGAAAGCTACCCCCGCATTTCATGGAATACGCATGCTTTCTACGCATCTCTAGGGTCTACGCAAGCATCTTTCCGGGAGCACTTGAAGCATGAAAAGTTGGAGACAACTGAATTAGACCGTAATAATCTGACAAAACACATCTCACATACCTGACAACGAATCACGTAGGCTAATTGAACCCGTATCTTCGTTTTCAGAATTTTGTATGGGGAGCTCGTAATCATTCGGAATTCACTTTGGTTCCGCGCCTAATTACGAACGAATATGCGTTCGAATCGGATAAATCAGGAAAAAAAAAGCGTTAGAAGCAATATTATTGGATAAATCCGAGGACATTCTCCGTAATTTTTTTGGGGTAAAAAATTGCCCTATTTGTATATATTTCTGGAAACAAGAAAAAATTAGTGGGGGCGGGGGGGGGGGAGCAAGACCCTCTCGTTAGCGATGCCGCATTTTCGAAATTCGTGCGAAGAATTTATGCAACCTTATCGAGATCAATTTGTGAAGTTTTCTGCACGTCCGGCATGAAAATAAAATTAATGCAATTTATTTCCCCAAGCAGCTCAGTGGTGTGTTGGCGTTGTTACTTACGCCACTTCATCAGGAAAATTTGGGAGGGAGCAACGTCTTCACTCTTGAAGAAAAAGTCCTGTTATTATCATTTTCTTTTTCTTATTTTACCTCAATCTTTCAATTAGAATCCGTTAATGAGAGCTCATAAACAGCAATATATATATATGCAAACGTGTTATCTTGTGATAATCAGAAAAAAAAATTATAATACCAAAATTAAACCGAAAATAGAAAAATCCTTAATTATCTTACCTGTAATATTAGACGTGCCCGAGAAACATAATTATAATTTTTTTTTTTTTTCAGACTCCTCTGTCGCCTGTCATATTCTTTTACAGGAATAATTGGAAACGAAATCAGAAAAAAAAAACCCCGAATAACTCAGTTTAAAGGGGGGAAAATTTTTAAAAATTTTTCAACAGTTTTGTGGATTTTAATGAGAGGAAACGAAAGGGGGGGAGGGGGGGGGCGTTGGAAAGTTCGTAGGATGTTATTCTAGATGTTACGAATGAAAGACGTTTATAAAAAAGAGAAATCTTCAGGGGAAAAATCTGATCAAAACCGCACCAAAATGTTCGTGAAATACGATTTGAATGCTGTAAAAATGTATATTTTTCTTATTAACCGGAATGTGTGACGCACTATTAATTAAAAGATAAAATTTCGCGCAAATCCTACTCAAGTTGTTCCATGTAATGATGGGAATTATTTCTTGAAGAATCAAGTAATTTCTAAAAAGTAAATGACTTCGAATCAATTGAAGTCTGAAAGAAAATATTTACATTATAATAGTTAGAAATTTTTAGCCTTAGTGTGATTTCTCTAGCATTAGTTTTTTTTTGTTTTTTTTTTTGAGGAGAAAGGTATAAAATATGCTGTTAATATTCTATGAAAGCACATACAATCAAAAACAAACTAACCTGTAAAGGAGGAGGTCAAATTTTGAATCCCTGAGGTCAAAACGGGCAGGAGAGAAACACTGTTTTGCAAAGTTCATTTTTCTTATATGAAAATATTTGTTTCTAAAGGTTTGTAGTTTGAATTGAAATTTGAGTATAGAGATTTGCTCTCAGGCACGGATTTTTAGTCATTCAACAATGTATGTCTAATTTAAATAGGCTATCTGTGGTTATATTGTGCCGAGGTTCATGTATCTTGGCCGAGCAAAAATCATCATCCATCTATACTACCGTCACCTGGAGGCCATTAGTTGAAGTTGAGAGAGGCTGCAGCATCTCTACTTAGCACGTGAAGCTACTGTGCGTATTTTAAGGGAAAAAGTATCAGCCCGCTGTGGTATAACGGCGAGTGCTCTTCCCCCATATGAGGTCCTGGTTTCAGTTTCCGGTGAGGAGAACAACACTCTTTTCCCAAGTTCAACCTCGGTATAATATCCAGACAGCCATATCGATTTAATGTATCTTGGCCGAGCAAAAATCATCATCCATCGATTGTTTTGAGGGAGGTGGTGAAATTTAATTATCCGAAGATCTTCCAACTGTTACAAGACCAACAAACGAAAGCGGTGAAACAGATACAGATATAAAAATGAAGAACTCTCAATTGAAATTCAATTGTAAAGACATCATCCCTTGAAACGAATGACTTATTGTCATTCCACACGCTCTCAGTCTCCACGTCTGTTAACACAAGCACATCTTAACGACTTAGTTCGTGATTTTAGCCCTTCGACTACATATATTTTGTTTTATATATTTTTTGACCCCGTTTACTATGAAAATGCATGGAAATAGACCACCACAAATAGAACAAACTCAATCTTTGGGACTTTTTCACCAACGCTGGGACACATATGTCCGACTCGTAGTTGATGGCGTTATACAAATGAGTGAACAGTATATACGTACATGGTTTTGAGCGAGGTAACTGCAGTGCCATCTGAGTAACTAAAAACGAAACATGAACAACTTTAAGATCAGACATGGCCCAGGCTCTGTTCCTTAGGGGATATAAGCCAGTTTTAAAACATGAACAACTGGTCTGGCTCTAATTAAACAAGAAGCTAGAACTATATGTTTTGGGTTGCAAGAATGTAAGCTATTTTCAGCCGAACACATAAATTGCTCAGTATAGGCATGGAACTTTCTATTGCGCCTTTTGCGAAACGATTTTATATAATTTTTCATAATTGTTTATTATCGGTGCCAGTTATACTTTGAATTTAATAATAATTTTAATTACGCATAATTTTAATTATGAGCACTATATGTAATTTTTGACGTTTCAATAAATTTTTGTTATGCCGGAGATGTCCTGGTCCCCCCGGGGATGGGGGCCACAGCGGTTACATTGCTTCGTACGACAGTGCTTGGGTATGTCTCGCGGTTTCTCCAGTCTCCAGTACAGGCATAGGGAGAACGACGTTTTTCCTCCTTATTTTGGGAATGGCAACATGATGACGTTCTGCAATGTTATTTTTGGCTTACAATAAACACAAATGGAAAATATGCGGTAATTTGAGCGTTGTTTCCATTATTATTGGGGTACGTAACAGGGTTATACAAAATATAGATGTTTTCTGTGTGAGTGGGGTAGCCGCGACAGAAATTCCAATTATTAAAGAAAAATTTGGCCTCAACGTGAATGGGAAGCTGGAGAAAAAAAATATACGCAATGGCAAATTTGGCAGCTAGTGATGATGTCCTGCTCACGTCAAGCTAGATCTTGTAAACAGTTTGTCAAAGCCATGAATCCATCTGGAAAAGGGTTTGCGTACGTTTTCTCGTCCTTCGGCTGCAAAAATAAAGGAGGGATTGTTTGTGGGTCCCCATATTAGAGAACTTTAGAGAGACACAGATTTTGAACAATGCCCACCATGTATATGGATGTATTTCAAGAATGTTACGAAAAATTTTCAAGGAAAGTAAAGAAAAGAGTTAACAACTATGACAAATTGGTTCGACAGTTGATAAATAAGGCCAAATTTTCTGATACCAAGTGATAGGTCTCCGACTCACTCAGGTTGCAGAAATAATCAGTTGCACGCTGAAATAATACGATTATACAGGGTTTGCACAAATGAATAACGTGATTTTAAAAATTTTACAGTTTTTTATATTACAGTATAATGCAGTGACTGAAATTAAATGAACCATTCTCTTGGTTTTTTTTTGTTTCGTTTACAATTTCTAAATGCACGCTGTACAGAAGTTAGCGGAAAAAACCCATGCACATAATTCTAACGCACAAAAACCTTTCGTAACGTTTTTCTCCCATTGTCGCCGTTTTTTTTAATTTCAGACACTGCTGAAGTGCTGCCATCTATTGAAAGATGTGGGAAAAACACTTTGAATGTTTTTCTTTATTCTTATATTACACAGATTATATTACGTGTAATTTGTAAAAAAATGTGTAATTTTTTAAAATCATGCCATTAATATGTGCAAACCCCTCTATTTTAATGATTGGGGACAACGACAGGAACTTTGAACTTATCTAAAAAAAAGCCTATAATTGAAAAACTTGTCTTTCTCTTGAAGTTGATGATATATATATTTTTTGCCATAGCCTTTCTTTGTATCGATATCCAGAGTGGTACTTGAAAAAGTTCTTATTCTGAGCTTCACACACACACATACAAAAAAAAAAGAGAAGAACTTTCTAAAAGCAGCATCTCTCGCTGCATCTTTCCATTCATTGCCCGTTAAAATGCCTTTCTATAAGTCTTTTCAAAAGTTGAAGCTATTTTCTAAGGCGGAAGTCTATTCAAAACAGCGCAGGAGGAGGAAAAAGAAAGTCGAAATGATGAGAAGACGAATCGGTTCCCAACGTATCAATGGATATTTTGCAAATGCCGGGTCATCCTTAATGAGGCCGCGGGATCCTTTTCTGCCGTTAGCCGAGAATAATGACGAGGAGCACCATTGGTTGTTTGAAAGAAAATGTGAAGAGACTATTCGTCTCTTAACGTTGTCCTTAATTACTAAATGGTAAATGATGAGAATAGGAAAATCCACGTGCTTTTTTTTAATATTATGGTTCTTTTCTCCAATGTTTTCTGGTTATCTATATACAGGGTGTCCTGTAAGTGCTAACGCGGCCTTTTTTTCATCAACCGTCCGTCGTAGATGTATAGTTTCAATTTAGGAAATGCTCAAAAGGCGTTCAAAAATTACCCTGTGCTAGTTTGGAGAGTGAGAACAATGTGTCACAAAATGAAAAATGGTTTTTTTTTTTTTTGTACGGTCCCCTTGTCATCTAACTTTCCAACTTTCTGAGACTCTAGCATCTAACTTTCCAACTTAATTCCAACTTTCCAAGTCCAATATTTGAATTCGAAAATCGGAGAAAATTTGGGACAGGACAGCATAAATGAGGGGAAAGGAGCGTTGTACGTTTTTGCTGTTATTTCTTAACTCTTCTCGATTTTTGAATTCAAATATCTTATTGAATATTGCACTTGCACTATTTCACTCTGAAAACTGGTACAAGGTAGGTTTTGAACACCTTCCGAAATTTTTTTTAATTGAAAGCACACCTAAACGACTGACTGTTGGTGAGATAAAGGCCGCATTACCCCTTACAGGACACCCTGCACATAAAATAACATGTTCTGATTGACTGATTGACTGATTCATCATCACCGAGCCGAAATGGCTGAAGCTATGAATATGAAATTTGTCAGTAGTTTCATTTTGTAATGTAGAGACACACTACATAAAAAAGAGGTTTTTCAAAATTCAACCTCTAAGGGGTGAGGTCATAATGGGTGGATGGTATTTAAATGTTATATGGGGAAAATCATCGCCCAGAAATTTTCAGATTACCAAATCCACGCGAGCGAAACCATTGGTAACAACTAGTAAGATTCTATGCGATGAAGCAGCGTTTCTCACCCTATGGTCCGCGGACGAGAGGTGGATATATGTATAGGAGTGTCCGGAAATTTTATTAAAGACAAAGTAGCATAACGTTCTGTGACAGCAATAGAAAGTAAACTGTTATAATCATCGTGGAAAACAAAACGTCAATAAAAATCATTGTACAAGGTAAATAAAATATAAATAAACTATTCCAACTTGCGGATCAAAATTATATGATTATGAAGTGATTGCATATAGCCGTCCATCCTATAAGAATCTAGTAATCGTCAAGTAATCGAATGATCGTCGGTAATCTTGTATAAAATTTGGAATGGCGGTCATTAAGACAATCACAGTCATTAATGTCGTCATATCGTCAAGCTCACACATATTAGTTCAATTGTCGTCATCGGATCTTTGGTAGTGGATGGTCGTTGCCGTGATGACGGATCGTTTATTGAAATTTGCTGTCATCTTGACCACAAGTCGTACTCCCTCACCTGACTGATACTTTCTCTTGAAGGCACATGCGTGGAATCGGTGTCACCTCTCGGTTTGCGTACTCGTCCAGTCTTGTCGTACAGCTGATACAGGTTCTCCTCCACGAACCTGACAAGACCTGTCAGGCCTAGGAAGTTCATAGGACTACCATGACACCTTTATCTTCCAGGCTAAGGTATGAGACTCTAGCATCTTATCAAAGTGGAACTGGGCCGTCTTTGGATACTGCGTTCCAGAGGGATCGAGAAGCACCACCATGAGTTTTAAACCGTTTCAAGTAGATTGGAAATGGGCCGTGTACTGTGACCACTATTATCTTTTCTCCGGACTAAACATAATGTTGTCACTGAACCCGTCTTTGGATTTCGTAGGAGTCTTTCACAGCATTGGAATCCCAACTAGATTGTCAAGTCTTCAGAAGATCCTCCGACAATAATCGACTGGCAATGACAGCAAAATAACGCGAAACTATGCAAGGAAAGTTTATTTTTAAAACAGATGACGACTTCCTTAAAGTGGGTCAACGAAACATTACGATAAATTATAAAATTACACGTTAAAGTTGAAATGAGATAAATAATATACATTAAAAATCAATTTGTCATTATAAGGATGCAAGCTTTCTATAAAAAATGAAATTCGGATTTCGAAAAGAACGAAGAAGAAATAAGAAAAGTTCGACTGAAATGATGGTTTCCTTGCAATATCAAATAATATACACAAAAAACAACTTAACGTAGTCCGAAACTTCCCCCCCCCCCACCAACACGTATTACACTGGGGAACAATTTTTTGTTCTATTACATATGATTTTCCAACTGATCTAAGTTATATTCTGATCACTGCTTTCAAAACTGAAACCCATTTTTCTCTGAAAGCTTCAGTTTTTATGCAATTCAATATTATACAGAGTGTGAAATCAAATCCATACCTATCCAGACCTATCTTTCGAACCGTTGGTTATAGTTTGCTTTCAACTAGAAAAAGTATTCAAATTAACATGTCCATGTTAGATATGTTATGTATTTCACTAGGGGCTGTGTATGTATCAAAATACAAAAATTAATGTTTTATACGGTCCTCCCTGTCCTCTATCTTTTAATTAGAAATATGTCACCATATCTCTTCTGATCCCAACAAAAAAAAAATTGCACGTTTTTAAGTGTAATATTCACCGAAATACTATAGAAACGGAGGAAATTTGGGGAAAAAAACACATTTAAAGCTGTTTTTCTCTCCAAAATTCCTCTGTTTCCCAACTCGAATATAGAATTGGATTCAATATTCGAAAAAGTGAAGGGTGTGTAAGGCTTAACTTTACACCCTGTATACTGGGTAGGCCAAAATTCCCTCGCCGGGCTATCGACTTACACTAGCTTAGTTCTTGCATATTAGTTTTACATAATTGGATTACTTGTACACACCTGAAAAGGGTTAAAACACCTTGGCCAACAGAAAGGATTCACAAAATTTCCATACTTTCTTTGTATGTGGGTTTACCGAGCTCGAGAAAAAACACTGGCCCCATGAGTAACCTCTCTATAAAACTCTGGAAGCAGGCATACCGAACATTGCGAGATCCAATTGTAAGCCAAGAGATGATCGTTTTTCCCTACTTCACCTGAAGCTTGGGTTGATGAAGCAGGTTGTCAAGGCATTGAATGTCGATGGCGAATGTTTGGAATTTTTAGTTTCTTCTCTTCTTGCTCTGTCTTTCGAGAAGATCAAAGCAAGTGGGTTCGATGGACCTCAAATTCGTGCCCTTGTGCGTGATCCTTAATTTGTCGCGAAGATGAATGAAAAGGGAGAAGTCACAGCTTGGCTGTCTTTTAAGGCAGTTATACAAACTTTTCTTGGTAACAGAAAGGCAGATAGCTATGAGAAAGGCAGATAGCTATGAGATTCTGATCACTAGAATGCTGTGGTCTTTTTGTGAGCTCGGGTGCAACATGAGTGTAAAGCTACATTTTCTGTTTAGTCACCTTGATCGATTCCCCCCAATAATCATGGGGGCTATCAACAGGGAGAGCGCTGTCATCAAGATTTCAAGACGATGGAAGAGCGCTGCCAAGGCCACTGAGACAAAATAGGATGGTGGAGCATCAAACGGTATTTCCCTCGTAATGTCCAGAAATGCAAGAATTATAAGCTCAAATTCTTGCCTGCAAAGCGCCAGAAAAAATAAATTCAGAGGAAAAAAAACTCAAATGTTATTTTGAAGAAAATCTAGAGCTTACAGGATTCAGATTTGAGATTAGCATACTTGAATTAGGTAAGATCAAGCGCTTGTATAAATGCCACAAAAATTTTGCTCCCCAGTGTTATCTCTGGAACATATGTTAAATCTAATATTGAAAGAGTTGCCAAATGAAAATCCGGAATCCAAAGAAAAACATAAAAATTAAGGCAGTAGAAATTAAAGGATGAATGATTCCCACAGGAATTTCGTGTCAAGCTATTTTATGTGTAAATTGGTTCTTATAAAACTCAATCTCGTATTTAAAATTAACTTTTTTTTTGAAAGCTGTTGAACACTTTCTGTTTATATTTACGTTGTAACATTTAATCCATTTATACCTTTCAAGTTGGTGCTTTGACAAAGTGACAATTAGAAAGTGGGTAAAGTGACCCCGAATTTCCTATGAAAACTGGGTTAGCATTGGCCAAAGAAATAAAAATCACCTTGTAAGGTCCAAAACCGAAACTCTCCAATCGCTTTACAACTTTCATTACATCTACTAACAATAATAATAACTAAGGTAACACTTCGGTCTCATAAAGGCTGCACAAATTAAAGTTTGAGGCTTTCAATTTTTTTTTTTTAATATTGAATCTCGTGGAAAAACTGGCTTATTGGTAATTCCGCGTATTAGGAAACGCTCCCAAAACCTCAGATCGTTTCATTTGCATGTAAAGCAAATGCCTTGACGACTGCAGCATTACAAACGATCAACCAAATAGTATATCTACAGTTAACGGTACCAAAACATAAAAAAGCAAATCACAGACATAATCTTATTACTCGGTTCATTTGGGACTTATATAATCAAATTTATACGAGTTAATTATGTATCCACGGTTAATTGAAGTGTGTCTCTTTCTCCCTCTATTTTTACTTTGAAATATACATTTTATTCAAGAAACTGCAAAGAAATCGTAATTGAAATAAAAAAAGAGCAAAAAACGACAAGAGAAAAATAGTGTTTTTTTGCATTTACTTATTTTAGAATGATTTTCCTTTCAAATATGGCATAGATATCCGAATCTGAAGATATTAACGAACTGGAATCGTCACTTTTTTTGCAATTTTTGACCCACCCTGTACTCAGAATCTAAATCAAACATCTGACATCGAATTACTGACTCGTATCCAAATAAATGTGATCAACGCATAGGATTTCTAAAACTGATACTTTTCGAATTACTTTTACCCGATTTACGTGATCGAACAATGGTTGGTTGAATCACAAACCGTACATGAATTAAGTGGTTAATACATTCAAACCTCGATAACGAGTCACTGTTGGGAGAGTAAAAAATATGACTTAGTAAGCGGAGTGACTCGTTAAACGGAGTAAGCCATAGCTGTGCCAATTCCTGCCAGAGGACAATTGGGACTTTCAAAAATAGACCCGGTAAGTGGAGTGACGTGTTAACCGGGTGACGCACTAACGAGATTTGACTGTATTTTTATCGTAAATGATAAAAACATATGCATATTATAGGGTGAATCCAGCTGTAAACTCAAATCATTTTATATACCAAAAAATAAGATTAATAAATTATAAGATTAGCAATAGAATAATGATATAAGATTGGTAATAATAGTAATATTACTCGGTTGATTTGAGATTCATACAATCGGATTTGTTCAATTTATTATTATTAATTCAATTATTATTAGTTATTCAATTATTATTATTATTATTAGTTCAATTATTCCAGTTAATTCTATCCGAGTGCTTAATTTTGAAACAACTCAAGTAAATACAGTGTGGGCAAAAAGTACTTAGAAACTTTAAAAATGAATAAAAACCGGAAAAATAACCTAAATAAAAAACAGTTTGCCGGGTTAGCATGGCTAGGCCTCGGGCTATTTCTTTAAGACAGGGGAAAAAAAGCTCAAATAACAACCGATAGGTGGCGCTGGTGCGAGCGCTACTATGCAAATGAGACGGTTATAAGAACTTGCGCTACTAATTCACAACCACTTAACCGTTGTAAACCGTGTATGTGGACCTGCTGCACTCTGCCGTTGCCGGATTTGTGACTCGCCTGCAATGTGTTATTCGCTATGGTGGTGGTGGTCATGTGGAACACATACTGCTGTAATAAACGATTTGGAGGCATTCTGTTCGTTATTCGCGTATCTTTTCTTTGACTTGGGTACGTCAGCGCCACCTATCGGATGTTTTTTTAGTTATTTTTTCCCTTGTTTTAGAAAAATTCCCGTGAACTAGCGATGATAACCCTTCAACCGTTTTATATTTCGGTTATTTTTCCGATTTTTAAAGTTTCTGCGGACTATTTTCCCACCCTGAATAATTAACTCATGGTATTTCTAAAATTCATACTTTTCTAGACACGTCCCGATTAACATCATCGAAACGATGCTGATTGAATCACGAACAATATCTAACGCACAAGTTTGAGTTCAGGTAAGTATACAATCGAAATCACAATTCATTTAAATAACAAAATGAAATATTCAAGTCCAAGCCATAATTTTATTACTCGGTTCATTTGAGACTTACATAACTGAATTTATTCGTTTTATTTGAGTTAATTATATACCGGAGGTTAATTGTGTGTGTGTGTGTGTGCAGTGGGTCTCCTTATTTCTCACCAGCTTCGACCCAACTTGTACTCGGAAACAGAATTTAACCTTTGACATCAGATTGGTTGTATTAATATAAATATAACCACCACATGTGAATTCTGAAATTCATTCTTTTCGAGATACGTCCCATTTAAAGTAATCAAACGTTCCCAATCGATTTACGAACCATGTACAAATAATACAAATACAACGCCACAATGCACAACGAGGTGGCTGAGAAAAAGATGGCCATAACAGAAATATCTGATCCACAAGTCTGCGTACAGACTAGCACTTCGATCAAAGGTGGCAGAAACACATGGACATTATAGCGTCAATCCAGCCGAAAAACTAATCCACTTTCGATACCAAAAAGCAAGAAAAATAAATCCAAACCATAATTTTATTACTCAGTTCATTTGAGACTCATACAATCCAATTTATTCAATTTTTTTGAGTTAGTTATCTATCCGAGGTTAATTGCAATCGGTCTCTCTATATATTCCCTTTGAAAGATACGTTGAATTCAAGGAACTCCAAAGAAATTGTAGTTGTAAAAAGCAAATTATATATAACATAAATAAAAAGTGCAATTCTTTGTATTTTCTTTACTGGCAAGAATTTCACTCTCAAATATGCCATAAGTACCCCAAACTAAGGACGTCGAAGATCTAGAGTCGTAATACTTAGTCCACTTTCGACAGACCTTGTACCCGGAAGCGGAATTAAACTTCTCAAATCCAACTGCTGTAATAGACGTCTCGAAATAAAAATAATTAACGCATGTAATTTCAAAACTCATGCTTTTCGAGATACGCTGCGATAAACGTAATCGAACGATGCCGATTGAATCATGAAGCATATCTTATTAGTTTGCGTACAGTTCAGTATTACAATCGAAGATGATAAAACTACATTGACTTTATAGCGTTAAACCCAATTCATTTTAGATACCAAAAAAACAAGATAAATAAATTGTAGCCATAATTTTATTATTCGGTTCATTTGAGACTCATACAATGGAATTTATTCAATTTTTTCGAGTTAATTATCTATCCACGGTTAATTACAGCCGGTCTCTCCCTATTTCTTCAAGAAACTCTGAAGAAATTGTAGTTGCAGCAAATAACGAGATAACTGAAAAAAAAATACTATTTTTTGCATTTTCTTTCCTTAGGAGAACTTAACTTCCTAATATGCATAAATATCCAAATTAAAAGATGTTGAATACTGGAGTTATACAGTGCTTTTCCCACTTTCGATTCGGAAGCCGCATTCCACTTTCAACATCTAATTAGTTGTATCAAAATAACTATAATCAATGGATAGAATTTCTAAAATTCATACTTTCTTAGATACGTCCCGATTTAACGCAATCGTAAGATGCCGATTGATCCACGAACCATATCTGAACCGTAAGTTTGCGGACGACGTAGCATTTGAATCAACGGTGATAAAAACGCATGGATATTACAGCGTCAATCCAACCAATTCATTTTAGATAACAAATGAAATAAAATAGATCAAAAAGCCACAATTTTATTATTTCGGTTCCGCTGTGGTGGTCGAGTGGTTATAGTGACGGGCTCGCGATGCGAGGATCCGGGTTCGAACCCCACAGTGGTGGTCGGCTGAAGTTGGTTTTCTGTGGTTCCCAACTTCAAGGCGCAAATGCGAGCCGATCTCCCCGTTTAAAAGTCTCGCCACAGAGAGCAACAGTCCTACAACGAAAAATCATTCAATCATAACGCTTCACTCATAGTTTGAAAAACTGGTGGCAGATGGCAGCACTACACATAACAAGCATTACAGAGAAACAAAAAAACTTCACGTCAGGTTTCACTACACGTACACGCACATTCCCGCATGTACCGATTCGTTGGGGGTTCCGCGGGGGGGTTGTGGGCGGGGTGCATGTGTGGTATAGCAGTAGTAGGTAGGGTAAAAAAGGGTTCGGGGATCCATGATGTTCTTAAGTCAGCCACCTCGTTGGGCAATTTGCCTGTTGTGGCTTTGTATTTGTATTTAAGACTGTACATTTGGTTCATTAAGACGTACAATTGAATTTATTCAGTTTATCGGAGTTAATTATCTACGCAAGGTTAACTACAGCCGGCCACTCTTTCTATTTTTCTTTGAAATATACGTTCAACTCAAGAAAGAAACTGTAGTTGAAAAAAGCATCTAACGATAAGGGAAAAAAGTAGAATTTTTTGCATTTTCATTTCTTGCAAAAATTTCAATTTCATGTCGAAGATGATGTGGAGTCATAAAACTGATTCTACTTTCGACCGTCCTTGCACTCGGAATCGGAATCAAACTTTTGACATCAAACTATTGTATAGCCGTATGGAAATAATTATAATTAACGGATAGATATAAACGGAAAAATCCTGAAATCCATACTTTCCTACATACGCCACGATTCATGCAATCGACCGATGCCGATCGATTCACGAACCATAAGCTTGCGTAAAACGGACAATCATGTCGATCAAAGATGATATAAAAACACGTGGATACTATAGCGTCAATCCAGCCGAAAAAGAATCCATTTCAGATAACAAGACGGAATAAAATAAATCAAAGCCATAATTTTATTATTCGGTTCGTTTAAGACTCATACAATTGCATTTATTCAGTTTATTCGAGTTAATTATCTATCCGAGCTTAATTACAGCCGGTCACTCTTTCCTATCTTTCTTTGAAATATACGTTCAATTCAAGAAACTCCAAAGAAATTGCAGTTCGGGGGGGGGGGGAAAAAAAGCAAATAACGATAAAAAGAAGGGGAAAAAAAGTACTATTTTTTGCATTTTCTTTTTCCTGCAAGAATTTCACTTTCAAATATGCCATAAATATCCGGATCCTTTTTTTTTTTCATTCTTCCTCTTTTGTGTCTTTCAGCTTAAATAAGCATCTCTTCTTTTCCTTAAGAAACGGGAAAAGGTTGTTTCTTTGTCCGAAAAGTAATTTGTAAAGCTTAATAGACCTGCACAAAATGGAGTTTATTATTCCGTTAATTCAATGTCTCCCGTTTTTTCCATCCTATTATTATTTTTTTTAGCTTAAGAAAGGAAGGGAAATTTCTCCTTTTTGTATCTGGTTCGTTACCTCCAATGTGAGTGAAATCTTCAAAATAAAAACGGATACATTAGCCAAAGAGAGAGAAACTGTGTCTTACCTCGTTTTTTGTTTTTCCTATTTTCAAGATTATTTTTCTTCTTGGAGTAAAATGGAATGACCTTTATTCCGTCGAGTGTTAAATGGTTCAAGAATGAATGGTGTAATATATCTTAACGTGATTTGGCCCCGAGCGTGTTTGTGGTGGTGTTCTTTTGGTTGGATTGAAATGTTTTTTCCCTTATATATATATATGATTTTTCAAGAATCAATTGGATTTTAATATGATTCACGGGAGAAGTCGGTTGCAGCATGGGCGAGACGTTTGGCGTTGACGAGTGCATGGTCGCTCATTTTGGTTCGAACAACCCCACGGTTCTCTTACGAGTTCAATGGTGTCGCTATCCCGGATGCAATTGGGGAATTCTCCTTGACGAGCGGCTTAGGTTTTCTGGACATTGTTCAGCGGTGGTCAAAAAATCGAATAGAATGCTTGGTCTCATTTTCAAAAAGGTCCCTTCGCGTTCTCCTAAAGTCATCTTTCCGCTTTTTCGAGGCTTAGTTCGTCCTGGACTGGAGTATGTTGTTTTGGAGACCATAAATACAGAGGGACATGGACTTGGTTGAAGGGGGTGCAGAGAAGAGCCACGCGTGTCCTTATTGGCTTCATTTTTTTATATGCTTACATTGGATGACCGCAGGTGTCGGGGAGATATGATCGAAGTGTTCAAAATTTTCAGCGGGATGGATAGGATGGACCATGAGTTATTAGTACACCGCCAATCGATTGCTTTTACACGGGGACACCAGTATCGATTGGTGAGGACAATGCAAGGTTATGGTGTCAGAGGGAATTTTTCTCTAACAGGGTTGTTAATAAATGGAATAGCTTACCCCCCGGAGGTAGTAAATTGTAACACAATTGACCCGTTTAAAAAGAAATACGATAAACATGTTGGGGTTAATCGAGAAGCTATCCATACTTAGAATAAGACAACCATAAGTATTCTTATGGGAATTTTATAATATTTCATCACGTATATATATTGTTTATAACTGCATTTTTAATTGGGTTGCTGTATTTTTGAAATATATGACATCCCTAATTATTATGGACATCTTTTCCTCAGCTACCTCATTGGGCATTTTCCTGTTGTGGTGTTGTGTGTGTATTGGTATTTTGGGCTTATTTAAATGAATATAATCGATATGATAAAAGGAAAATAATGACACGGGCCTGCGATTAAAAAGCTTTCTTGAAAACAATTGGTGTTTCTTATAATTTTTGAAAGGTTAATTACTGAAAAAATAATTATCCATCACGTAGTGCTCTTGAGATAAAGTGAAAATTCAATTTCAATAGTAATGCGTAAAAAGCATACAAACCACATTTAAACTGTGCGTTATAAACAAATACGGTAAGTCATAGGGAAAGATATTCCAGTGATTTCAGAGTGATGATCAGGTGCTAGTTTCGAATCCGTTTTGGCTCTACTTTTTCAGAAAAAGTGAAAATTATAATTTCGATAGTAATAACACAAGCGGCATACGAATCATATTGAAACTGTGCGCTGTAAACAAAAATATAGTAAATCATTGCCAAAGATATTTCTGTTATTTCAGGGGTGATATTGGAGTGCTGATTCTGAATCTGGCACTGGGTTTTATCAGATTGGCTCCACTTTTTGGGATAAAGTGAAAATTGAATTTCAATGGTAATACACAAGCAGCATACAAACCACATTGAAACAGTGAGTTATGAAACAAGTCATTGTCAAATATATATCATTTATTTTCGGGCCTGTCATTATAGTGACAGAGCTAGGATATAAATGTGAAGTATGTGTTTATGAGTTGATAACAAAAATGGATTGCACTTTTGGAATAAGCACTGAAAACAACATAAAAATCAGTCACCAAAACTGAAAAACGCTTTCAAAAAGTATGTTTTGTAGATCTGTGTAATTGATCGAGTGTAAACCTCGTTGGTAGTCCGTGGGCGAGATATGCGGTGGATATTGCGCCACTCAGCTAGTAAAATCACCGGTAAATAAAATCAGCAGCATTGTAAAATCTAATCTTTTCACGAAATCAAATCAATACCAGTTGCGTTATAAAATTTCCGTTTAACCATTTTTTGGTGACAATTGGCAACGTAACGTACGTCAAATGACATGAGCAAAAATTCATCATCCATCTGTTCTTCCGCCACGTGGTGGCCGTTAGCTAAAGTTAAGAGAAGCTGCAACGTGTCTTTACTCCGCGATTCACGCTACAATGCGTGTTCTAAAGAAAAAAAAAGGATCGTCTCGTTCTGGTAAAATGATCAATGTGCTTTCCCCGTACGCAAAAGGTTCTGGGTTTGATTCCTGGTGGAAGGAACACTTTTTTTCCAAGTTCACCTCGGCATAATATCCAGATAGCCTATTGATTTCATCTATCTTGGTCGAACGAAATTTTCAGAGGAATTCAGAGTTTTTCATGGGCGGCGTTCACACATTAACTTGCAAGCTTTTTTCAAGCTATTAGGTCATGGGTCCAAGAAGGAAAGAGTCCCAAGGTGTCGTCCTCAGTGTGAAAAGAAAATAAGTACATTCATCTCAACGGGAAACAAAACCAAAAAAAAAAAAAAATCATCAGTGGAATGCAATTATTAAAGCCGCAGAAAATTATTAAAAACGATAACACTGGCTACTCATCGCCTCTCGCGCTCTTTGGTGAAAACTATTAAAAACTTCTTTTCACTTTCTTTTCTTTCCCCCAACCTCTCTGTTCGAGGAACTAGTTATTTCTATTTTTCTCTCTGTTTCTTCGTCTGTGCTGTATATTATCATGCGTTGTTTGAATGGCGTCAGTGAGACAACACTGTAGGGTTGCGGAATGTATACATTCATTCTTGCCCTCTATTGTCGTTCAAGATATTAATACTTGCTTTTGTTTCATAATAGTGATTCATAATAATTCCACCGGATTTTTTTTATAGTCCTGCGCATATTTAAATGAGTAGAATAGGTGGTAATTTTTTTTCAAAACCTTTTGAAGACGCCACCATCCGGACCGTTTCCCTGTAAGGCATTTTCTTCCTGATGTTTCGCTGACATATTTTGAAGTCAAACGCACGTAGGTTTCTTCGACAAGCGAGAAAGGCTTCGTAACTTTTGTCGCAGGAACCTACGTGCGTTTAACCTCGAAAGATGCCTGCCAAAGATGTGGGCAAAACGTCAGGAAGAAAACTCTTTAGACCATGGCCTAATAGTTCAAAAACCACCTGTAAGTCACCTCGGAGGAATGTTTGAGAGGTTCATGTATGGTTAAGAGAGAGTAGTAGTAGTGGTAGTAACCAGATGAGTGAAATGTCATTTACACGCAATCAGAACTCATCATAAACAGGCAACTTCAAAAAGTACTTATTTTTCAAAATGCAGGACATTAAAAACTACATTTCTCTCACATGAAATAAAACAAATTTGGCAGCTGGATCTCAATATTTAGATTATATAAAACATAAATTATTCTCCATAGTTTTTAAAAGAACGTAACTGTAAATTCAAATTTGAAAATTAAGAATTTCTTAGAGCGAATTTTTCTTTCGGAAGTTCTTCAATTTCGATTCCACGTGTTCTTCCATCCGCGCGGCCCGATCTGCCGAACGAAAACACATCGTTGACGGTTGATCGTTTAATCAACAGAATTTAATCCGAGATTTTTCACGCATCGGGCCGAAAACGAAATCATGCGAAGAATGATTAAGTGAAAGGACACGGGAAAAGAGAAGCAAACAACTTTCCTGAAAACAACCGTAATTACTTTTTCGTGGGAGCCGAGTTTCGCACTAGGAGCGCATTATCGTACAGGAAAGAAGGAGTTTTTTGTCTTTTAATACTGCCATACACCCACTAGGGGGAAAATATTTTTGACAAACTGTCCGAAAAGGAAATAATTGCTTTCGAATCCCCCCCCCCCCACATGAAATTTTCACAATTTCTAGCCCAAAAGCTTATTTCAACTGGGGGGAGAGAGAGAGAGAGAATGTAAAATTTCTTTTCCCCCACAATCAAGAAACACGAACCTTTCCTATATCTACTTCTTCGAAAAAGGATTACATTATTCAAGATTCTTTCGCTCATATGTGATGATGAGTTTCTATATTTGGCACTTTCGCCCCTCTGATTTTTGTTTCCGCATCCGTAAAAACGTATTTATAATGCGGAATTCGAAGAATTTCAGCGTGATTTCTTAGAATTATTCGGTTTGTAATCATGCTAGTTGTTTTAATCTAATGCTTTGCCATCAAATGTGTTACATTTGTGTTATTATGGGGGGAGAAATATATAAATCTCTTATTTTAGCCGATTTGTCGAGTTGTCGTGACGTGGTTTTTTTGTACTAAAATCATTTTGAACTACTTCAAATACAAAGGTCACAGCAGTCAAGATTCCTCAGAAAATGAAGTCAAAAACCAACACCAACGACTCACACAAGAAATGATCAAATGCTCACAATAGATCAGGGTCTGCCGGTGGTGATGCTGTGGATATGGTGCGCGTCGTAATCTGTGACCATTGCAAACAAAATTCTTCAGATACTTCCGTAGCATTACCACCCGATCTGTCGTGGACCGTGCTCAGTTTTGAGCTTTAAACTCGTAGCAGAAACACCGTGGAAAACATATTGAACATTTCTGGCGAAAGTCATTAGTGTTTGTTTTGTGACTTCATTTTTTTTGCTGTTTTCCCATGAATTATGAAATTTTGCGGTGTTAATTGAATTTTCATTTTGCCCTGGCTGCCTATTCACCTATTGATAAATTTTCAAGTATTTATTTTTCTTCACCAAACGAAATTCTATTGCTTCAGGTGTATTCATGGGAATGTTCGAGTCATTCTAACGTGGGGTTCTTACGTTAAATCATATTGAAATATCGCAAGTTTTATTATAATCACTTTGTATATTGAACACTTGGCAACTCAAAATAAAAAGCAATTTTCATGAAATTATGATCGCCTTCACCTAAATACGTTGATTTATCAGTCATCTTGAGAATTTCAAACATTTTTTGACGGAAAAACGTCTTTTTTAACTCATCTGACGATACTCGATTCATCAAACAAAGAGTTGCGTAACGAAATAATTTTTTTTTTTTTTTTTAATTAATTGGACAAAACAGAACACGTTACAAAATACACAAGAAAGACAGATGACAAAACAAAATACATAATAAATAAACAAAAATGGACAAATGGACATACATAAACACCCACTCTGTGACCCTCAAGGGACTACTTGTCCTTCCAGAAGGTCGAATAATTTGTAATATTATATTTCTATTTTTCAAGCAACTTTCATTATTGTTCTATTATCATAAACAAAAAAACAACAAAAAAAAAAAACATTAGTAATTTATGATCGTGTGCACGCACAATAATTGGATTTTTAAAACATCAAAAAAATATGTTGAAAATATTTAAAATTAAAACTAAAAATACATCTTGTTCGTAGTATTATCTCTTCAAATTGTGATTAGTGTTCATGAAAATTGTTGAAAATATAGATATTTATGTTAGATATCTCTATGCACAAAAATTAAACACGTATTGTAAAAATAAAATAAACGTATAGGTATTAGTAAATATTTCTATTGTATTATTGTTTCAAACACAATGCTCTTTGCAAAATCAAAAATATTATAATTCAATCTTTTATTAGTATAATTAGCAGTTTGGTATTTATTTAATACCTTTGGAGCAGTGTAACTAAAACTTTTTTTGAATAGAGTTTTATTTGTTTTTGGCACTTGATATTCCATACTTAATCTACTTGAAGATCTGTTTCGATTCTTTATTAACCATTCTTCATTTGCTATAACAAATTTTATTATTCTGTATATATAGTTTTGTCTTATGGATAATGCATGGCACTCAGTTTTGTTTTGGTTAGTGGGATTAGTTTTTATTGTGAATCTGATTTTATTATATATATTATCTAATTTATTTATGTTAGTATAATATGCACCACCCCAGGCACAGATTCCATACGTTACAATTGAATATATCCATGCATAAAATATATCTTTAAAAAATTTTTCATCTATTGCATTTTTAAGTCTATACAATACCGCTGCAAAAGTTCGAATTCTTTTAGTTATTTTTCCACAATGCAAATTCCATTTTAGGTCGTCCTGTATTATTATGCCCAAATAATTGTAGTCGAAAACTCTGTTTATTTCTTGGCAGTTACAGTATGATATGCTATGAGTAGGGGAATGGTTATGAATTTTTATATGTATATTATTAAAATTATTTATGTTTTTTGTCTTTAAGCAAAAATATTTAGTTTTTTGAATATTTATTTGCAGTTTGTTTTTACTTAGCCAACTATTTATTTTGAAAAGGTCTTCTTCTACTTTTTTTAATAAATTTTCCATTTCCATCTCTTCTACATACAGTACTGTATCATCGGCAAAGGATATTAAGTTTCCATTTAGTTCTAGTTTACAAAATTCGTTTATATATATGAGGAAAAGTACAGGTCCCAGAACTGATCCCTGAGGTACGCCTTTTTTTACTTCCAAGAATGTACTAATTTTTTCATTTATTTTAACTGCTTGTTGTCTATTGTAATAATATGTTTCAAACCATTTCAATATATTACCACGGATGCCAGCTGAGTAAAGTTTCTTAGTTAGGATATTAAGGTCAACGTAATCAAAGGCTCGTTTAAGATCTAGGAATACGGTTATTGAGTATTTGTTTAAGTTATATCCATTGTTTAAACGATTACATAAATCAATTATAGCCATTTCTGTATTTTTTTTCTTTTGGAATCCGTATTGGTTGGTGGCAAAAAATTTTTGATGATTTAAGAAATTTAGAAGTTGTTTTTTCATACATTTTTCCATAACTTTTGAAAAAACAGGTAGAATAGAAATTGGTCTGTAATTTATTAAATCGGTTGCATCTCCTTTTTTGTAAATTGGATGTACCAAGGAATATTTGAGTTCCGGATAAAAAAGTCCATTTGATATTGATGAATTTATGAGATTTCTTACTACGTCTAAATGGTATGTTGAAATAATTTTAATCATTTTAGGGGTAATTTTATCGTACCCACTTGATTTGTTTTCTTTCATTTCTTTAATCACATCATTTATTATTGCATCAGTGGTTTCAAAATAAAACATAGAATTACTTCCATTATTATTATTTGTTTGTGCTGTGCAAAAATAATGTTCATTTTCTTCTACATCCTCCAAATTTCTGTTTATGAAATCGACATTGAATCTTTCAGCCATATCTGAAGCACATTGGAATTCTGGTAATTTGTTGTTTATATTTTTGTTCAAAATGGTTTCATTTATACATTTCCATTGCAGCCTTTTATTACTTTCACAAGTGTTGAAATTGTTCTTAATGTACTTCAGTTTTGTGGTTTTTATGAGTTTTTTTAATTCTTTGTCATAGTTCTTGTATTCTATTTCAAAGGATACTATATTTGGATATTTTTTGTATTTTTTGTACAACTTTTCTTTGTAATTTATTCTATCTATAATTTCCTTGGTGATCCATTTTTTCTTGGATTTTTTTGGATTTTTTTTAACTGTTTTAGACCATAAGTTCGAGTTTAATGTTATCACATCCATGAACCGCTTGTATTTATTTTGAGTATTACTCTCTTCAATAATAGTCGTTAAATTCAAATTTGAAATGAATTTTTCAAATTTTTCATAATTTATTATCGTTATTTGTTCATTTGTTCTGTTGATTTTTATATTCCTTTCCAAAAAATTGATGTAACCTATAATTGGGTAATGGTCAGTGACTTGTGTTTTGTAAACAGTGAATTCTTGTGTGGTTGTTTGTTTGGTTCTATAGAAAGCATGGTCAATACATGTTTTAGTTCCATTTCCTTCTCTAGTTACGTTTTCATGTAATGGATGAAATCCATTTAATGCCATTATATCAAGATATTTTGATGTTTCTATGTCTTCTCCATAAAGATTAATATTTATGTCTCCCACTATTAATGTATTACTTTTCGAATTTAACATGTAAAACTCCAATTCATCATTAAATTGTGATATGGTATAACAATGTGATCTGTAGATTTGAAATATTTCTAGCTCATAATCAGGGAGAAATATGCAAAGTTCTTCTGCTGTTTGAACGCCATGTCTCAGGAAGTATTCAGAATATATCAGTGTTTTGTATGTCTGCGGGTAGATCTCGATAAGAAAAACATAATGATGCTGCTCTGGTTTTCTTACCTCTCCCAGTCTGGACAACATGCTCGCGGCTCGCTTTCGTAATGAAAATGTTTTGAAGAAAATGAAAATGTTAATGAAAAATTTGATGAAAACGTTTAGAAGACGACTCTCTCTTGATAACACTCAAAATAACACTCTTTCTCGATACCACCCAGAATAGAACACTCTCGATAACACTCAGAATAAGTCTCTCAGCAACACTCTCTCGATAACACTCAGAATAAGTCTCTCAGCAACACTCTCTCGATAACACTCAGAATAAGTCTCTCAGCAACACTCTCTCGATAACACTCTCGATAGCATTCTCTGGATAACACTGAGAACAACATCTTCTCGATAGCACTGAGAACAACATCTTCTCGATAGCACTAAGAATAACACTCTCTCTCGATAGCATTGAGAGGAACACTCTCTCTCGATAGCATTGAGAGGAACACTCTCTCTCGATAGCATTGAGAGGAACACTCTCTCTCGATAGCATTGAGAGGAACACTCTCTTAAGATTCTGAGAATAATACTCTCTCTCGGTAATAATGTCTCACGGTAATAATATCTCGATATATCACTTTCTCGATAACACCCTTTCGATAGTACTCTCTCGATAGCACTCTCGATAGTACTCTCTCGATAGCACTCACGATAACACTCTGTCGATAGCACTCTCGATAACACTTTGTCGATAGTACTCTGTCGATAGCACTCTCGATAACACTTTGTCGATAGTACTCTGTCGATAGCACTCTCGATAACACTTTGTCGATAGTACTCTGTCGATAGTACTCTCTCGATAGTACTCTGTCGATAGTACTCTCTCGATAGTACTCTGTCGATAGTACTCTCTCGATAGTACTCTGTCGATAGTACTCTCTCGATAGTACTCTGTCGATAGTACTCTCTCGATAGTACTCTCTCGATAACACTCTTTCGATAGTACTCTCTCGATAGCACTCTCGATAACACTCTCTTGTTAACACTCAGAATAGCACTCTCTCGTTAATACTCAGAATAGCACTCTCTCGTTAATACTCAGAATAGCACTCTCTCGTTAACACTCAGAATAGCACTCTCTCGTTAATACTCAGAATAGCACTCTCTCGTTAACACTCAGAATAGCACTCTCTCGTTAATACTCAGAATAGCACTCTCTCGTTAACACTCAGAATATCACTCTCTCGTTAATACTCAGAATAGCACTCTCTCGTTAACACTCAGAATAGCACTCTCTCGTTAACACTCAGAATAGCACTCTCTCGTTAACACTCAGAATAGCACTCTCTCGTTAACACTCAAAATCACACTCTTTCGTTAACACTCAGAATCACACTCTCTCGTTATCACTCAGTATCACACTTTCTCGTTAACACTCAGAATCACACTCTGTCGTGAACATTCTCACGATAGCATTCTCCCGATAACACTCAAAATAACATTTTCGATAACACTCAGACTAACACACTCTTTCTCGCGATAACACTGAAAATTATACTCTTTCGGTAATTTTCAGAATAAAGATGCTCAGTACACATGTTTGTGCAGAGCCCTGTACGGTAACATAACTCGAATTATATATTCTAGAATTTAATAAGTTTCACAATTTTCTTATCTCGGAACGAATGGAGGAAAAAAAAAAAATGCCGAGTGGTGATTATAATTTAATTTACGGACACTTTCCTTCCACAAACTCCAGTCCCGAACCGAATCCTGCAAATAAATAAACACGTAAGTGCTGGGAATAAAATCAAAATAAGAAGAATCCGAGTGGAGAAGAGAGAAACGCATTCGAGAGCTCGACCGAAAATAAAATTTCTTCAGTAATTTAGAATAACCAAATCCTGAGGGCGAAAATCCATCGACGAAACTTCGAATGAAGTTAACGGTCGGGGATAAGAAGAAGTAAAAAAATAAAATAAAACGAAATAGAAAAAAAAAAAATCGCCCCCATTTCGCCCCCGAGGCGGTCGGAAATCGACATCTTACTCCTCCCGCTTGAGAAAAGTTCCTAAAGTTCTCGAAATTTCTTCTCGTGAGAGAGAGAGAAATACATTTTAACTTTTAGTCCCTTTCTACATTGGAATTTAAAAATAATATACGAATCTCCGAACCGTAACTTGAAAATGGAAAAGAATATACGCTTTACCTGTGGAAATAAAAATGGAGAAGATACTAAAGTAGTTCGTTAGGGTTTATTTCTTTTTATGATATTATTTTTTTCTGCATGCGAATCGATATTTTAGGGTGAAAAATTAGCATAAATCGATATAAGTTTGATCGTTTGTGGTGTTTCCATTTCCACTACGTGAAAGAATCATACGTAGGTTTTTATTTGTATACCGACGAGAGAGAGAGAGAAATCGGTGTAATATTGAAATCAGGAATAGAATCCTCGCGTTGTGTGATTTTATGTTGACCTGGAAGCCAAAAATAGTTTATGGTGATCATTTGGTCTAATAACGTATCTGATATTTGAAGGGTGTAAAATAATTAAGAAATAATTGAAGTCGAGGAGTTTTAGGAACGTCCAAATGAAGAGATGGAAATAGAAATGGAGACAGTCGCGAATTCGATTCCTATATACAGCGGTGACTGCCAAATTTTTTTAGGTCGCGGAGCACTTTTCTGGAGATAAGTTCACCGCGCAGCACTTATACGACCTAAACAATTTTATAAGCAGCAATACGTAGTGAAAATGATTTCCCTAATGCAGGGATGGCCAAATCTTTCCCAAAAGTGCAACTGTAATGAACATTTTTAAAATTTGGTTCCCATATATAAACACGAGTCCGTCACTGCGACCACTCGACCACCGCAGCGGCAGGTTTTCACACATTGAACATTGAGGGACTGCACACACCCCGCTTCCCGTCTCAGAGAGAGATCGAAGCTTTCCCGGGGGATATGGGTGTATCCGGAAATTTGCTAATTTATATGAAAATAACAAACAACGATATACATAAACAGAAGAGCCAAAAAAACTGGTATAGGCATGCGTATGCAAATAAACAGATATGGAACCAATCAGAGTACGGCGCTGCGGTCGGCAACGCCTATATAACACAACAAGTGTCTGGCATAGTTGTTAGATCGGTTACTGCTGCTACAACGGCAGGTTATCGAGTTTAAGTGAGTTTGAACGTGGTGTTATAGTCGGCGCACGAGAGATGGGACATAGCATCTCCGAGGTAGCGATGAAATTTGGATTTTCACGTACGACCATTTCACGAGTGTACCGTGAATATCGGGAATCCGGTAAAAAATGAAATCTACGACATCGCTGCGGCCGGAAAAAGATCGTACAAGAACGGGACCAACGACGACTGACGAGAACCATTAAACGTGACAGACGTGCAACCCTTCCGCAAATTTCAATGCTGGGCCATCAACAAGCGTACGAACCATTCAAGGAAACATCATCGATATGGGCTTTCGGAGCCGAAGGCGCACTCGTGTACCCTTGATGACTGCACGACACAAAGCTTTACGCCTCGCCTGGGCCGGACAACACCGACATTGGGCTGTTGAGGACTGGAAACACGTTGCCTGGTCTGACGAGTCTCGGTTCCAATTGCTTCGAGCTGATGGACGTGTCCGGGTATGGAGACAACCTCATGAATCCATGGACCCTACATGTCAACAGGGGACTGTTCAAGCTGGTGGAGGCTCTGTGATGGTATGGGGCGTGTGCAGTTGGCGTGATATGGGACCCCTGATACGTCTAGATACGACTCTGATAGGTGACAGGTACGTAAGCATCCTGTCTCATCACCTGCACCCATTCATGTCCATTGTGCATTCCGACGGACTTGGACAATTTCAGCAGGACAATGCGACACCCCACAAGTCCAGAATTGCTACAAAGTGGCTCCAGGAACACTCTTCTGACTTTAGACACTTCCGCTGGCCACCTAAATCCCCAGACATGAACATTATTGAACATATCTGGGATGCCTTGCAACGTGCTGTTCAGAAGAGATCTCCATCCCCCCCCCTCTTACTGCTACGGATTTATGGACAGCCCTGCAGGATACATGGTGTCAATTACCTCCAGCACTACTTCAGACATTAGTCGCGTCCATGCAACGTCGTGTTGCGAAACTTCTGCGGGCTCGCGGGGGCCCTACACGATATTAGGCAGGTGTACCAGTTTTTTTGGCTCTTCAGTTTATATACAATAAAGAATCTGCAGAATCCATAGAATAGGTTTTGAGACAGCAGCAACAGCTAATACAAAATCATTGCCATCGTTCATCCATTGTCCGATTGAAATTTCACCGTTTTCCTGATCACAATGCAGTAAACGGCAAATTCCTGTCGCTTTCCTTTTATTTTTCCCTATTCATTTTCCAACCAGGCTCCGTCAATTTAAAGGCCCCCCTGTATAACGTTCCCGTAAATATCAGTAAAGAATATCCGGGTATTTATTTCTCTAACGTGATAATCAAAATACGAAAAATCACTACATTTAATAACATATAAAAAAAAAAAAGTACATTTTTGATAAATAGGATTATCGGCTGACTGTTTACCGATATTTCGGGGGAATTATTTAACAGCGTTATTGCCGATAACGATCGAATCGGACGGAGGGAGGAAAATAATGTATATATACCGTGTGTATCGGAATGGAATTCATTTCATTGCAGTTCATTTCATCTAATCGCGAAATGAAAAGACGTTTCGGAAATCGCTGTGAGAGAGAGAGAGCGGGAAAAAAAATTGTATGGTACGTACAGTATATATATAGGGAATGATTACTTGACAGACTCTAGCAGTGCAATGAAAGAATCTATATGTAATAACTTGCATTATATACCGTTATCAGCTATCGCCCAGAATCCGGTCACTGAAAGGCATTTATTTTCTACGATGCAGTCATTACTGTTTCCATTGCTAACAACCGTGGGAAAAAAAGGGGGAAGAGGTCATTTTTTCTCTCTCTACGACGATGTGATTTATCGGACATTTTTCCGTAAATTATATAAATATAGGGGGAAAAAAAATTATTTTCAACGCTTTTCCGGAAACTTTATTAAGAATTTTTTCCCCCTTTTTTTTTTCTGGGGTGTGGAGTTGAAGATTCCGGATTATTTTAAAGAGGCTTATACCAAGCGCTTCGATTCAAAGCCCAACTATACGGGGTTTACTGTAAGTCTCGACTACTTTACGATCGAGGACGTAATATTGCGTCCAAATGCCAGTGAAATAAATTCAAACCAGTCTATCTATCTACTACTTTCTTTCTTCTCTCTCCTCACCACCTGCAACCCTACGAGAGAGAAAAAGTAGTCCATGTCGCGCGCCGTGATAAACGCGATCATATTAAGTTTAAATATATAGACATTGCTCAAAAACGTACTCAAGATAATAGTTGTGCCGCATAAAGTTTATTCTCAAATTTTCATATTATATTATTATGTATCAACATCATTATCTCACTCACCCTCAAAGACAATATATATAAAAAGAAAATATTAATCACTCACCAGACACCACCTGGATCGATGGCCTTTTACGCCATTTACCGAGGCATCCCCTCTTTGACGGCACCTCACATATTTATTTCCGTCATGGTCTCATTCCACGCACTAAGCGCCTTTTAGCGCTTTAAGAAATTAAAGGCGCATCATCACAAAAGCATCCGACACTAAGGACTACACCCTCACCGAACTCACGAGAACGAGCGCGTGTTTGTTCTCTGCTAGAAAACTTGGTGAGCTCTGTCTGTTTCAACAGGCAAAATATCAGAATTGTTTTAGTTTCAGTTTACTTTGTTCGGATGAACAACTAATGTGATTGGTTAATAAGGTGCTTTTGCACTCATCACATATTAAGAAACCAAAGAATGGAAAGGAGAAGGTGTTTTGGATTTTAACTGGTAAAATATCCAGATTGTGGCGATAGCAATGATTAAATGTAAGATGAAACGTCGCATCTTTGAAAAACAAGTATGTTATGGCGTGACGACTTCTATGTCATGATTATGCTTTCATATATTGGCGTCAATGTTGTCGATGGATCCCAGCAAGTTATATCTAATATAAATTGAATGAATGCGCTGCAATTCTCAGCGTGGAAAAGAATGTAGGAAGATGTTAACGAGAACATGTTAACTTTAAATTAATATTTGAAATGGGATTTTAGAATTTTAGAATGAATACTTTAAAGTGGAAATTGCGATCATGACATCCATCTACGTCCAAACCTGTTGGTGCATCCAGCGGCCCGGTGGTACTTTTTTTGAATTTGTATATTTTTTACATAACATTTCAAAACGCGTGTAAGCATATAAACGGGAGAGTTATGTTGGCACGTTTACATTTTCACTGGATGTTCCAAACTGTGTAAAAGTGATAGGTGTCATTTCCCTATCTTCCAATATAGTAATCGGAATATATTTCGTGTCAAAGCAATCCTTTCCAGAGTAAAATAGGATACGGTAAGTCGATATTCTTCAGCAAAAGTGGGTATGCAAAATAATTCGCACAGCCGCTAATATATACAACTCACACGTTGAAGTCCTTCAAAGAGGATTTCTAGAAATATATATATATTGTATACATTTTTTTCCCTCTCTCGTACGGCTTTTGCGATAGGAAACGAGTGCAAATCTTCTCGAAAAGTATGATTTACCGAAGGTATTTTCCTTCGAATGTTCCCCGTGCATGTGATAGTATGATTCTTTCTTTTTTTTTTTAGTGATTTTACTTCTTAAGTTTTGATGTATCGCCGTCTATTCCTTGGAATACATATTGGGAACTGTTTCCTATGCATCACTGATCTCCAAAGATAGATAGATATCGCCTTGCACTCGGTAAACGTAACAGCTGTCGGAAAACGTATGACTGCGTATGTGATATTGCGTTTATTTTTCATTTTTTTCTTATTTTACTTTCCTGAGAAATCTCATCATCGAATTTATATGATAAATTTATTTTATATATGCAGTAAAGTTTCTGGATGTATACGTATATATACGAAACGGGTATCAACATCCTGGGATGTTTTTTTTTTTGTTTTTCTTTTGACGTCGTGAATTCTTTCAAATATAGCCTATATATATTACTTCCAAGTGAAAACCATTACTTTAGTTGATATTTTTCAGGATTTCTCGAACAATCTTGGGATCATGAAGGATTTAGTGCTACTTATGCCTGGCGTCGATATAATACGCAAAGAAAATATGGTGAGGAATTGATGGTTTTGAAATGGGTGGTCTTTACTCATTTAAACGATAATGGATAAGATGGATATGAATGATATTCCACTCTCTCTCTCTCTCTCTCTCTCTCTTGTATTGTTGGACGATAAAATGAATTGCAATATGCACCAACAGAAAACAAAGGCTTTTTTTCTGGTTTTGTCACAAAATTTAAATTGATGTGGAACCACAAATAAGGGGAGCTGGTCATTGAAACATTTTGATACCTCGACATTACCCGTACGTGTTCCAAATCCCAGTAGGCCATGCAACTGGCTTTCGATGTTATTGGTTGATTTTTTTAAAAAATAGAATGAGCCCTCGGTAAAGCATGGAATAAAACATATTTACTTTTTGATTTTGTGATCTTTTACTCGCCTACGTGTTCATTTTTTTAACGCTGTATGTTGTGAAATTTCAATCGTATAGCGCAACGCGTTCAAGGTGGTGCATTTTGAATGGCCAGCAGTGTAGATTAATCTGTGGCTCTGTGGTGGTCGAGTTATCGTATGAAGAGGCCCGGATTCGAAACCCACCGTCGCCGCAATAGTGGTCGGCTGAAGTTGGTTTTCGGTGGTTCCCAATATGGGGAGGAATTGATGGTTTCAAATGGGTAGTCTTTACTCATTTAAACGATAATGGAGAAGATGAATGAATGGTATTCCAAAAAATTATAGCAGCATTACGCATACTTGAATAGTGGTACATACTATGAATACTTGTACTGTTTGTAGGACTGTTGCTCTCCGTTAAAAAGTCTCGTCACAGAGAGCAACATGCCTTCTAACAGTACAAGTATTCAGTTTTCATTACACTTTACTCACTTCACCTCTGAAATATAGATGGCAGCACTGAAAAATCATGCACGACACTAGATACGCACACTTACACTTCCGACAAAACTCACTAGGTAATAAATTGCCCATAGCGATAGACCTGAGTTGTGCTAGGTTTGAAAGAAAAAAAAGAAAGAGAAGCCCTACACACACACACACACACACATAACAAGCATTACACAGAAACAAACTTCACATCAGTTCCACTACACATATACACACATTCCAACATGCACCTATTCGTTAGAAGTTCCACAGAGGAATATGGACGAGACACATGTCTGGTTCAGTAGTAGGAGGATCATGACGGGTCCAAATATTATACAGGGCCGTCTTAAGATCATCATGGGACCCCCGAGCCAAGTGATTTCAGTGAGGCCCTACCTGACAAATTCTTGAAAAATTCAACTGCTTCTCATTTTTCTGAGTTCTCTTGAGACTCCTGGGCCGCGCCCGTGTGGGCCCCATGCGTTAAGACGGCACTGATGTTATATGGGCGAGTCATCACCGAACGATTTCCAGCTTACCAAATCCACGCGAGCGAAGCCATGGGTAAAAGCTGTTGCACTATAAAATGAAAGTCGTTGATTCCAGTGAAAGCATGATGAATATATATATAAAAAAAAAAGTTGATAAGTATATTAGTGCAGTTTTTCGCTACACCAAAACCTCGGTTCTACCAATGGAAACATTAATTCCACTAGAATTTCAAAAACTTATGAGCGATCACTACTTGCACTTGTCTCTCACGTCAACTCTCAACACCCCATACATAACAAAAATTCGTAAATTCCACAACCCGAGGCAAGAAACTGAGCAAAAGTCGAAGCAAAAATTTAATGCAAATTTATTCGTAAAAATGTAAGCATTCAAAGACACACAAGCAATGTTTGATGCCAACTAATACCCTTCTCCGCCGGTACGTCTCTCTCTTTTGGCCGAGAGACCGTAAATCCCACCACTTCTTCACGATTTAAAATTTGAACACTTTCGCTCGAAGCAGTTGTGACAGAACCCATTAGAAGGCCCCGCTGGAAGTTTTCCCCCAACGAAAACTTTCGTTACTACGTAAAGAATTTTGCCGCGTTTTAAAAGCGACGTCCCGCCTTCACCCCCACATTCCGCGAGAAGGTTTTTAAAACAAATTGCCCGAGGCTGCACGAATCTTGCTACTTAACGTCAAATGGATAAAACATGGGGGAAAATTTCCGATGTTTGACATGAATTTAATTTTTCAGCAAAGAAAACTCAATTTTCAGTTTCTAACCCGTTTCCGTAAAAGACCCGTTTCCGTATGGAGGGAATGCGAGGCGCACGTTTATTATTTCCAAGCACGAGTTTCATTGATTGTGAAAATACTTTGATGTTTTCAATGGATAAGTTCCATTTGATGGATAAACGCTATATAGAGAGAGAGCATAGAATTGATCTTTTATATATGTTACTGCCAAAGAACGAAATTGGGCAATTTCGTTAAATATTGACGCGGCCAATGCCCGTACTTCGGCCCTGGCCGGCGATCTCTGTCCGAAGTCCGATAAGAAAACACATGATTTCGGATCATCGTCAATTTGGCGTATTCTTTCGTGATAATTAGTTATGGCAACCCATCAGACCGCAGTCACGATGCGGCAATCATTTTTTTAATCTTTTTTTTCTGTCCGCACATGAACCGAATCTTATACAGCTGCTATATATATATATAGCCATGTACCACACGTTGGCGATTGAAAAAAAATGAATTTGGCTTCTACCGGGCCTTCTTACATCAGCAGATCGAGCTTTGGTCGGAATGTCTTCTGCCACTTCGGTGGCCGACCATAGTCCGAATCGTTTCTGCAAATCGGACTTTAACAGAAACTCTTGGAAAATTCGCGAAATGACCGGCCCCGTTGTGAATTGGCCGCGCTTCGATCTTTGGCAGTAACATGTATATACAGGATGTGCCATCGATTCGTAAAAAAATTACAACTTTTACCGGTGATTATGCATAATACCCAAGTGTCGTTGGTAAATTTGATAAGTGCTAAAAAGTTATCACATTTACTGGTGATTATACAAAAAACACCAAGCGCAGCTGGTGAATTTGATAAATACTTGTTTATGGCAAATTTAATTTTAATTTAATTTTTTTCCCTGTTTTTACCTGTGATTATGCATAATATCTGATGTAATTGGTTAAAAAACACATGATAGCATTTCCGAAATGGGTTTCAGTAGTATGTTTGTGATAAATATAGTAGGACCCCTATATAACGAACTTCTATTGAATGAATTTTTCAATTTAAAGATTATTTTTCTTCTGTCTGTGCGAATCTGTTAAATTACAAATTGCAAAAATGCGTTAAATCAAAAAAATTTTTAATACAATGTCATTATATCTGACAACACTCATGAAATTTGTCAAATACTAGTCCGTTATATCGTGGTCCTATTGCAGAATTCGTCAAACAATAGTTAATTATATCGGGATATAATTGCATACGCACGAAAGATTAAAAAAAATCCATTAAATCAAAGAATTTGGTTAAATTGCAGTTCATTACAACGTAGATCGGAGCAGTGTCAGTATAATTCATCTTAAGCCGATCTTTCCGTATACAATTGGTCCCTGATATAATTAATTCCTAGTTCCCGAATTCTAAAATCGGACCTCGATATAACGAATATGCAAAAACAAAAAAACTGGCTAGATGTGATAAATTTACGATTCATCATGTTTACCAACGATGCTTGGGTAATATGCATAACAGCTGCTAAAGGTGATGAATTCAGAGTTTATCAATCTCACCAAACTGTTCGTCCCGATTATTCATAATGTCACCGGATTTATAATTCTTACAGTAATACGTACATTACTGAAAGTGTATAACAGTACCCGATCGAATGATCACAAGCCTATCTATTAATTCTGGATATAGCTTCAGAGTAAGAAAGCTGTGACTTATCGTACAAAGTGAGCCCTAAATGTCACAGAAAAGGGTTAAAACGTACGATTCCAATATCCACATTTAGAAAGAAATCAAAAAAAGTAAAATACCACGAACCATTTCAAATACACACACAACTCAAGAGTTTCTATTTTTACTCTCATGTTATAGAAATTCCAAACATTTGAAGTAAACTATAGGAAACAAGGAGAATAAAAACTAAAAGTACGAGAAGGAACCCCTGAATTCTCAAGAAGAGATGAAAAGGCCGACCATTAAATTCCTTCTAAGTATCGGAATTCAATAAATAATTTATCAATCGAGAGAGAAGTATAATATGTACACACATAGTTGAATTTCCGATTCAGGTGGGATTAAAGTATCTTGTAAACCTTCGACCTTGAATTTGATGCTCTCCTTTTCTGAGTCGTCTGTCTCCGGAGATTTTTATCCCGATTCTGGAGAGATATATCACATTGTATCCAGTTACACATTCTCGGAAATATTTCAAGAGTTCAAACGTTCGGTATAATTTTGAGTTTAAGAAGAATATCATGTATAAAGTTCGACTTGAATTGATGGTTATCTCGTAGGAATGTTTGATAAATCATGTTGCGGAGTTTACCATTTACGATTTTTTTTCTTTTAAAAGTTACACGATATATTCAAGTCTCCAATATATTGTGTATATATAAAGTTTACTATTTCTCATCGATTTATATGAACAACTAACCGAGAACGTGTATTGTTTCTATAACAATTTTCAATACACATTCAATACAGACAAGCAAAGAAAATTTAATAGAATCATTAAATATTGTTATCGATCAATTTGAATTAGTTTTCTTCATTTTGAACCCTCCTGTTCCATATTACACGCTAAAATGAAGACCGTACGACTAAAACAAACTCCGAGAAAAGCTTTTAGTAACTTTAGACAACCGCTGTCCGTTGAAGTAAAGAGTCGTCGGTCGATCCGTGATGATACGCAAAATCTCGTAACTGTTAAGCGAAAACACACGTCACTATATTGACGATTCGAAATAACACTATTCAAGGAGGAAAAAACCCTTTGCGACTAGTCGATCCGACGGACTAACGAAGTTTTTGCATTAATACAGCTTTGCGGAATGCGAGAAACAAATGTTTTTTAAAAGTTTTTTTTTTCAAATTTATGAAAAAATTAGGAAATTCGCAATTTTACTAATTTTCACAAATTTGAATGACTAATTAGTTATTTTATTATGATCTTAACTAATTATTATTATTTTAATATTATTTAAAAAGAATGGATCCGGCAAGACACATGTTAATTATAGGGAAAAGAGCGGTTTGTTTGGGCTTACTTGTCAGCCCATATGGTTGCCACAACGGCTTCAATTTTCGTGCCTGATGTCACCTTCCTTCTATTATAACTTAACTAGGGTGACCATGCGTCACGTATTTTCCGGGGCAGTCCCGGTTTTCTTTGTTTTTCTGGCCGTTCCGACTTTTTTTGCAAAAGTGTCCCGGTTTTTCCCGTTTTTTACATGACACCTACTTGGATCTTTATTCTTTATTGAAGTCAAAGACTGAAATTATTTTGCATCTCATAAATTATATTATGATAATTACAATTATAAATAAGAACATTAATCACCCACATTTGTCTTGTTGAACGTTTTATTTCGTGGAAATTATTTTAATCCATTGCAATTTGCAGTAACGCTTCGTTTCCCGCCATCGCTATTTTTCCGTAATTTCAGCAATATTTGGCAACTTTGTAGACTTTTGGCGTTGTTCTTGGCGATAATTGGCGATGTCCCGTATTTTCCCGTATTTCTCTCAAAGAAATATGGTCAGCCTAATTATAACCTCCTTGTCCCTTATTTCCGGAGAACGAGTAATGGAAAATAGCAAGCGTATTTCTTATCACTTATAACCTTCACCGTCAAAGCCGTCCTTATTGCTTATTGTGTTTCGCCACAAAGAGTGTGGAAGCTGTCACACTGCAACAAGTGGCAGTTGCAGTGTCTTCCCCTGGCGACTTTTTTCGGTTCAAATTGTAGATTATAGAATGAATTTCTCTGTCTGTGAAATTCAAATCATTCTGTGTGTCTAACGGAGTTTCCAGAAGTCGTCTTGAATTTTTATGATAGTAGAATATCATTGTTGCTGTCGTCGAAAGTTACAAACTGGTTTACCAGAGTATTAAGAGTTTCATTAAAATCGGTTGTGAAGTCTCCATTCGAGGTTTTAACTGTTGCCACACTTGTTTGGTCTTGAAATTTTATACAAAATAGTCCTACAAATAGTCCGTCGGTGCAATATTCTTTCCACGATTGAAACTTATAGAATTTTAGCCTATTGCTGTAATTCCGTTTACATTCGAAAAATAGTAATTTTTCCTGCTCTCTCTGAGTTCAACATTACTGTAAGTTCTTTGATATATTCGCCATTTTGAGTTTGCAAGCTTTCTAACATCGGTGAGCTCATTGGTGTGTGTGTGTGTTCTCTATACAAATCTACAATTTTAGACCCATCGTCGGCAGATTTTCCATATTTACCAAACGGGACGCCCGACCTTAACGATAGGCTTCTTTAAAAGTTTGTCAGAATAACGGGTAAATTCCCGAAACGGGCGAAAAACATTCGGGCAACAGTGGTTCCCGGGCCTCAACAATCACTTTCGAAATGTTTACTTTGGTTACCGTGTTTCCTCACCAATGCGTTTCAGACGTGTATATGGTACAATGGTTTGTCACATCTTTAACGACGCCAGTATTATGTATAATATTTTATTCCTCTATAATGGTTCGTCACTTTCTCAATCCTCCCAGTAATGGAAGAAAACCCGGGCAGCACCGGGTATTAGAGCTAGTTTCCGATACAAACACGCAGTCATAATATCTATTCAACGCACCATTTTCTCGAGAATATAACAAAGTATCTTTATTCCCGAGACCTTCTCTGATATTCAAATATATCATTATCACGCGAAGATCACAGCAGTACATAGAAATATTTTCTAAAGGCACAAGCATGAGAAATACAATATTTATTAAATTCTTTCGATATCATAACATAAAAAAACATACATATATTGCATTTTTTTTAACTCTCATTGCGTATTATAACCCTTTTTCCTTTGAAGAATTCTTACATTGGAATATATATTCCTCTTTCTAAGAGTTTTTTTTTCTCCCGTATTTATTCAAACCCTCTGAACCCTTTAGTTCAGGAGAAAAGGAAAAAATTATTCTGGAACTGTCGAGCGTAATACGCTAAGAAATATAAAATACTGTAGGATATATATATGTATTTATGTATATACACGGAGGAGGAGAAGACTTATCTATCGTACGCAGACGCTCTCCAACGATGTGTTGCAAAGTACTTCTTTTTCTTTCCCAAAAGATGACGAAATACTGCAGAAACAGGAAAAAAACTCCTCAGAAAAGTAGAAAATTCCAGGATCTTGCAAAGAAAGAAATTTTTGTGAGAGATTTTGCACCTTCAATACAAAATAGATGTCGCTCTGTTTGCTTACACGTTCACGGTTATTTATTTTTTTTTTTTTTTTGTGAATATAAGTATATCTTCGATATATTTTTATACATATATAACTCTTATTGAATATTCTAATGCAAATACTATGTGTTTTTCGTTTGCTTATATCGGATTGTAGGAGAGCATGACTGAGAATAAAGTCAACAAATTATAGGGTGATATTTTCTATATATACCGAAGCTTTTGTGATTTTTGCCATTCTTATTCTTCGGGAATATAGTCACGCGGCTGGAATTTTATGAATGCTTTAGACATCGATGCGCGATTTATGACGGAGGAGGGCGTTTGGACGGATTATTAGTTATTCTTTTCATAACGTCTTATTTATTTAATGTTTATTACTATTTTTATTTTTATTAAATAACCATTATTGTTCTCACATTAATCTTAAAAATCTCAATATTACACATTACATCAATGTCTGACGTTATTAGATATCACATTTAATAACATATTTTTGAGAGGAAAAAATAATTATAAAACACACACCAATAAAAACATTTTGCACAGATTACCAAACAGGATTGGACCATGATCTACTTTGAAAGTTCGTCAGAGCTAGGCAAGTTTTCGGCCGAAATGGTAGAAAAACCGTCGGGCAACAATGGTTCCCAAGGCAATAGTCACTTTCGGAATGTTTACTTTGGTTACCGTGGTTCTCAAACAATGCGTTTCAGACGTGAGTTATGCCTTTACAATGCTTTGTCACATCTTTAATGATGCCCGTATTATGTATAACATTGTATTCTTTTATAATGGATTTTTCACTTTTTCAATCCTCTCAGCAATTGAAGAAAACCCGGGTATTGCCGGGTATGAATGGCTAGAACTAGATATTTGCAATTGTAATTTCATTATTATTGTCCTTCTTCGCATATATATTTTGAGACCCAATGAACATAAACAGTAATGAAAATATAGAATTTCATTTCAACCACTCAAAATATGTCAATGTATTTTTATTCAATAGTTCGAAGTGATCTTGTTCCTTTTCAAAGAGAGGCTGAATGAATGAACGCCAGAACTCAGCCACTGGACTTATCCCGTTGCCGAGATCTCTTCCAGCCCAGCTTCGTGGCAGAGTCTGGAACAAAGTGAATGCACCTAACAGTCTGAGTGTGTAGCTAGTGTTGTGTATGATATTTCAGTGCTGCCATCTATACTTCAAATTGTGAGTGAAGTGTAATGATTGAATATTTCTAACGTTGTAGGCCTGTTGCTCTCTGCGGCGAGACTTTCTAACGGGGAGATCGGCTCGCATTCGCGCCTTGAAGTTGGGAACCACAGAAAACCAACTTCAGCCGACCACCACTGTGGGGTTCGAAACCCGGATCCTCGCATCGCGAGTCCGTCACTATAACCACTCGACCACCACAGCGGCTCAAAGAGAGGCTAAAATTTCTAAAACAAGTCAATTTTTGGAATTCGACTGTATACTTATTCGAATTTCCCATCTCTACGGGTTTCGGCTATCTCACAGAAATTCTCATTTTTCACCTTTCACTTGAATTTTTAAATAAACCGTAGAATTTACGCTCTTTTCAGAGGCTTTTAGCGAAACTGTACCGTATGTTTTTAATGCTCTACCGATCTCTATTTTTCACATACACTCCAAAAAAAACTGACACCAAATTTCCATATTTTGTATAATATGCCATATAACACAAGATGTCCATGGCAGAATCTTTCTAGACAGGAAAAAGCAGGAGAAAAAAAAATGCATTCGCGACCCTGAAAATGATATTCCCTGACCAATGTTTACGCCCGAGGCAACCTCTTGAAATATTCATAAAATCCGCAGAAGGCGACTTGGATACTTACTGCATAGAATTTACTCCAGATGGACATGACGTCTCTGAGAAGATGCTCACGAGTTGTCAGAAAGGATATTTGTTGCGTCGGAAAAAAAAATTGCAAAAATGGCTAAATATGGGGAATGAAATTGGATATAATGACATTTCTACGCTTGGAATTCTTTTTGACTGTATAGAAGAATATCAAATTTGTTTATAGTGTGTGAAAATTCATAACAATATTGAAGGAATTGGTAAATTTGAATGCGGTTTGCGAAAACGTTCGAAAGGGATTCACATTTTTAGTACTTGAAAAAAAATATATTTAAATTTTTATCGACAGAAGGCGCTGCACGGGAGCAAATCACTGGAAATATGCAAATCCCACAAAATGCAGGGTGCTAGATTAACAGTTAACTTTTGAATATTCCTGTTGACAATTAGATGAGATTTTCATTGCGATTAATTGTATTGTTATAGGCCTGTTGTTCTCTGCGGCGAGACTTTTTAACGGGGAGATCGGCTCGCATACGCGCCTCAAAGTTGGGAACCACGGAAAACTAACTTCAGCCGACCTGCATTATGGGAACATACTGCATGCTGGTTAACGATTCTGAAAAGTCGGAACAGTTGTCGATAGGTTTAAAAACCGGAAATTCAGGTTTTCAACCATTCAGAAACGGTGCCAGCGTACACATTGTTCGAACCGTAAGGGTGCGAACATGGTGCAAACAATTATCGCAACGGGCTGCTAAATTCAAGGGGTCATTCAAGTATTACGTCAGCATCGAGGAGGGGGTTTCGGATTCGCTGACTTTTGATGACAAGGGCGGGGGAGTGGGGTTTGAAGTTTGCTTACGTCATCAACCCCCCCTTTTTGAAGATATGAAATATTCTAAGCTTTTTTTTTTTTTTTTTTCAAACCGAGCACAACTCAGGTCTATCGCCATAGGCAATTTACTACCTAGTGAGTTGTGCCGGAAGTTAAGTGTGTGTGTACCTAACAGTTTTTCAGTGCGTGTCTAGTGTTGTGTATGATTTTTCAGTGCTGCCATCTATATCTCAGAAGTGAAGTGAGTGATGTGTAGTAACTGAATATTTGTACTGTTTGTAGGACTGCTGCTCTCTGTGGCGAGACTTTTTAACGGGGAGATCGGCTCGCATTTGCGCCTCGAAGTTGGGAACCACAGAAAACCAACTTCAGCCGACCACCACTGTGGTGACGGTGGGGCTCGAACCCGGGTCCCCGCGATGCGAGTGCGTCACTATGACCACTCGACCACCACAGCGGCAATATTCTAAGCTGCTGACGAAATTTTGCTGACAGGGGGGGGGGGTCAGTGTTCTGCTGACTGTTGCTGACAAGGGGGGAAGGGAGGAGTCAAAAATGGCTGAAAATATGCTTACGTAATACTTGAATGGCCCCCAAGGACTGCAAAAATATATCAAAATACTGTTACGAATATTTACGTAAATAGTCGTTATTTATCATTTATTATGTGATCTTTCCCCCCGGTAAACAGTCACTAACGCATTTCTCTTTTAATCTCGCCAAAATTGGCGAATTTTGTCGTCATAGATAGCAAAATATAGTCGTATAGAGATGCAAAATTGTATACGGGCATAGGATAGAATATTCAATCCAAAATATGTGTAAAATATTTGAAAAATGAAAAATCGATAGTCAAACAGTATTTCCAAATAAATTTCGACAAGAGATCACCATCCTAAAAGGTACAAGACATCCCTTAAAACTGCCACAAATTGTTTTTTTTACTTCATTCACACAAGGAGAAATTTTATTCTAATCCCTATAAAAGGAACAGGATTATTTAGAAACAAAAACATATAAAAAAAATTGATTCTTACAATTTTCTCCCTGTCCGTTCTTATTTAACATTGGAGAAAGAAATGAACGAAAACACCCTCGAGAAAATGAAAACCTCCAGTTCCTTTTTCCCGAATCTGAATATTATAATCTTACCCGGGAAAAATAATTTCCAAAGTAAACCATTTCTTTTTTTTTTTTGTCTGTGGGAACAGCTGAAATAATATCGCGTTTTCACTTGACTTCAGAATTAGCTCCAGGGCAATGCAGTTGGAAAAACATATCAAAGGGAATCTTACACAGAATGGAGGGAAAAGATCTCTCTCTCAACGCGTGAATTAGGATTTCTGTTATTTATGGTACTTTTGCGTTATATTTACGGAATGTTAAATTGCCTCCCCTCCCCCCCAGGATGTGATTCTTTCGTGAGAAAATTCCGTTTTCCCACTCCGAATACGGACAATTTTTTTTTTTGAATTTTCCGGGAAAATAATTCCGTGTAGATCTTTTCGTTTTTGTAGCTTTATTTGAATAATTACGTTACTTATAACTGTCTTTAACGTAGAAACGAATGAGTGTTGTTTCTGCGAGTGAAATGTTTCCCGTAATAATGTAAATTCACAGAAAAACGAAGTTTTTATCGAAATTTTTTTAAAGGAATTCTCAACATTAAAATCATGTCGTAATTATGAAAATTTATACATGCTGTCCTGTAAGTCCTAATACGGATATTACGTCATCAACTGCCCGTGGTAGAGGTATAGTTTCGATTTGAGGAAATGCTCAGAAGAGGCGTTCAGAAATTACCCTGTACCAGTTTTGACTGTGAAGTGTGTCACAAAATGAAAAAAAAAAATCTAAATTTTTATACTGTCCCGCCTGTCCTCCAATTTCTAATAAGAAAGTTGTAGTTGCCCTGTCTCTCCTGAGGCCAAGGGAAAAAAAAAAAAACCCCTTGTTTCCAAGGACATTATTCGCTAAGAACAAAAATCGCAGTTACGAAAGAACAGCGTAATCCAAACGGACATAGCTGTTTTTTCTCCATTTATGCTGTTCTTTCCATACTTTTCTATAATTTTTAAATTCAAATATCTTATCGAATTGGAAACATGGGAATTTTTTTTTTTTGTTGGCCTCAGGAGAAAGAGGGCAACAACTTTCTAATGGGAAGTTACAGAAAACAAATTATGTTGTTTGATTTTGTGGCACACACTGCAACTGGTACTGTCTAAACTGTTACAGCCTGATTATTACAGAAGGGATCTCTAAATGTGCCACGGATCACTTAGGTGTTCTGGGACTTTGCTGCGGGTCACTTAAGTGATCTGTAAATGTGCTGCTTAGTTCATTGTTTACAAAATTAGGTTCGAGGGGGCAGGTCACATCAGATAACCCCCCGGGCCACATTTGGTCCGTGGACCGAAGGTTCATTGAAGTTAACAGTAATTGATTATAATAACGCATAAATTTATTTTATTTCGAAATTTTATATATTATGAAAATATTTTTTGCATTAAAAAAATTCCGATTGTTGTCTGGGGGGGAAAGGCAGAAGCCCCTTTATGCGCCCCCCCCCTTCCCCCCCACGAGTAATGCACGTTACGCAAACAGTTTATGGCATCATTTATGAAGGCTATTTTTCTCGTTTGCGGTATGTTATATCCGAATTACTTTCTACGTTAAGAGAGTGTTCTCCGTACGTTATATCCGGAGTGTATGTAATAATAACAGACGGCGTGAGAAGTGAAGTTGAACTACATTGAAGTGAAAGGACCGAAATTCGGAAATTACAAAAACCGTACGCTACATCCACGGTGTACGTTACATCCAGGGTACGTTATAAGCGTACTCGACTGTATATATCCTTTAATAAAACATCTCTCAAACTTTTCATTTCTACAACTATCATCACTAGTTCTTCCCTCTTTTATTCGTTTTCCTCCTATTATCCGGAATTCTCAGAAATGGGAAAAAATGTACTACAATAACACACATTAAAACGTAAGTTTTTAACAACAATTTCAACTCAAAAGTTCGTCGCCAAGTTACGGGGGGGGGGGGGGGGGAATAAAAATAATATTGTTCTTATCCATTAATTTTTTTCCCTCCTTTTACAAAAAAAAAAAAAACCGGATATATCTCCGGGAAAAAAAGAGAGTTATTTCTTATCTTCTTTTTCTTTTCCTTTCTTATCTTGTTCCCTGGAGATTCCCGAGCTTCATGAGTTGGTGGAATACTCGTGATCGGATGCTGAATCATCAGAACTATTCCCGGAGCGCAATCCAAAGGTTAGCTCTTTTGTGCTAACAAACAACCCAGGGTAGAAAAGGAAGGGAACTTTTTCTTCTGTCTTCTGTTTCTTATTTCTCTTCTTAGATGGTCAGGAAAAAAATGGAGTGAAGATGCTAATTCTGACCGCCGTAAGCGACGCAGACGCTTGTGAAAGAACGTCTTATAGGTGGGGGGTGGGGGGAGAAGACGCTAAATGAGAGAAATTATCATTTCCAACTGATTTATCGAATTAAGCACCTGATTCCCGGAAGAGATTCTTTTGGATTTCTCTGGATTAATCTAACGCCATGTTGTTCCGTATTTGTGTTTCCCAAACTTTCTGAAAACGAGGACTAGTAAAATGTCTGAAAAACGATTTGACGGATTACTTGTGTCCCGTATTACGGGACGTTCCTGTTATTCCGATTTTTTTTTTTCTTCATACATTTGCCCCGTTTTTTTTTCTGCGATATTTATTTGAGTTTGTAATGTTTGTCGACGCTCGTTACCACGACCTCTATCGTTCCATCGAGAAACGGACGTTATATTGGATGGTCGATGTATCGAAAGGTGAGAGTATAGGATATTTTCTATATGAAAGCATTTGGAATTATCCTACCGGTCGTTGTACTGGAATGAGGTCGTTATAACGAGCGGTCGACTGTATTATGATAATTATAGCAAAATTATGAACATTCACCTCACATATCGTCAGGTTTAACGTTTTGTTCTTAATGTGTTTGGAATTTTAATTACCATTGATGATTGTACCTACTACTTCTGGCAATGTTTTTGATGACATTTGGCGATGTCACGCGTATATTTTACGGATTATTACTTAAAATCCACAGTTTACCGAATTTCACTTTTATACAAGAAAAACATTTCGTATTTTCCATTGAGTATATGGTGGATAACTTTTTTCTCTTCTTTTAACGACACTTCAAAGCATTTTTTAACATTATCTGTTTCTTAAAATTTATCATAAAGACTTCAGCAAGAACCATTAAAGCCTAACATGGCCATATCATCCCCTTACCTTACTGTCATACTAATACTTGATTTACGAGAGAGGAAGCTCCTAAACGAGTCACAGTGTTTGCCTAAGTAGTTTTAGATTAAAACAGTTTTAGTAATAGATTTGATACTGATTTCATGCCAATCAATCAAATGAATTAGACAATAATTAAGAAAAGGAATATTTACCGAAGCGAAAAATGTCCTGTAAAATACGGCACATCCGGTCACCCTATGTGCAGAACTGAATCTTGTATCAGTTTAGTAATAGGTACAGCCCGGAAGTTCAAGCACTAAAAATGGTCGAAATAAGCAGTTGTGAATACACGCAGCGTTTTCATAATTGTGACAATTATGGCAAAAAATTACAAGTAATATTGATCTCACATATTTGTCAGGTTTAACGTTTCGTCTTCAATATTTTTGTTGTAATTTTACCTACGATTGGGGATTGTGCCTTCTTCTGACAATGTTTTTGATGACAATCGATGATGTCCCGTATTTTACGGATCATCATTTAAGATCTCAGTGAACCGAATCTAATTTTTCTCAATGAAATATGGTAATCAGATGATTTGAAAATATTTTTCGTGAAATATATTTTCGTTTACTCGCGAGGTGTTAATGTTTTGCTGAAAATAAATGCTCCCTCCGGGGAACCCCTTATGGCGAATTATATTTGCCAGGCCAGGAGTTAGCATCTGTTTTTACAGCGATTTTTAATGGCCTTTTAGCATTAATTAGCAAATTACTGCTCGGACTCCATCGAGAAACGTTTTTTTTGAAACTCCTGGAAAATAACCAGGAGAAAGCAAAGATGATTGGACCGGATCTAGACGAGTAGGGGCCCAGAGCATCACTGCAGTAGAGCCTGGACTACACGAGGTAAAAACATTATCTCCTTCTGGCTGAGGACTCCGATTCTGACTAGCACAAGTTCTGCGGATTTCGTGCATTGATTACTGTCAAAGGGTTCCTTAATGTCACCCCCCCCCGACAGCCCCCAACCCCCGAATATTTTGTTCACTATCTTATCTTTTTTCATTAGTTGACTCGTGTCTGCACATGGCACGATGATCATATCCCTTTACAAATGTTCTTGATTTCATGTATGTTATCTGTTTATACAGTATTTATGCTATTTGTGTAATTTGAGAGAATGAATAAAATACTTCCTACCCGGAGACCACACACAACGGGTGTGAATGTGCTTAAATCGCGGAAGCGACAGATCCTGGCCGTGTTCGGTAAGTAAGTAATTGGCAAATCGCATTTAAAGCAGTGGATAGCAATTTTTATTGTTGCAAAAATGAAATCTCAAGACAATATTCGAAACTGGTAATTCGAGAATGCTTCGAGAGAATCTGTATCGTTAATTCAGTTGAAAAAAACAAGAGCCCATCGAATGACTTATTTTTCTATAGAGTTGAAAGCAGAGAGCACAAATTAAGAAGGAGACATAAATCACTCTAGCCTAGGTCTTCTGGAGATATAGATTTTTCCCGGAAACTCCAGTTATCTCTTCTCCCGTTTCGTACTGTCGACTTGAGTGTGTTGTTGTTGTTCTTATTGGACAAGGCCCTTACCTTTTGAGAACCTTTCCCGTGTCAGGAGAAAGTCGTATGTTTACTTTGGAAAAGTCTCTTGTTCCATCATCTCATTTGTTATTTCATTTATATCCGATTTTTCCCGTTTTTTCTCCCCTCCTCTTCCGCCCGTTCCTTTTACATCAATTTTTCTTCTTTGATGTGTCCAAAGTACTGCCCTTCTTTTCCTTTACTATTTCCGAGTTCTCGATTGTACATTAATGCTTTTTGACTTGTTCAGACGTTTTCATTACTTTCGGTGAAGTCTTTTTTGTAACTTTGAGTAACATTTCAAAAGACGTGTATCTGTCTGTCTATTTTTTTCGTTGCGAGAAACACACGGAACACTTCCATCGCCCTTCACGTTAAGTATTTGTTTTCTATTATTTTATACCTTTTATGATAAAAGTAGATGGAATGTTGAACTGAAAGAAATCAGATTTTTTCCAAGTTCTTTACAGGTTTGTGAATGTAATTCTAATATCCAGTGCGTGTGTGTACCGTTATGAATGCACTGCATGCCTAGAAACAATTTCGAGGAATTACTAGAGGGACTACAGAGCGCTAAAGTGTATAGGGTGATTATAATTAAAGTTCCCGTGTACTCTGAGTGGTTTTTCTCAGAAACCGCATATCAGAATACAGAAAAATTATTAGGATATCTCAATGAGACCATGGGAGAGATATTATCCACCGTAACTCGAAAACGGTACGAAATAAGACCGGGTTAGCGGGGTGTTTTGTGATCCAATTGGGCTCGTCTGTCACTCGCTTTACGTTTGGCAGAATAGGATTGCATATTCAAAAAAAAAATATCGATTCAAAATATTCAGGAAAAATGCAATTTTCGGTATTGACAATTAAAAATTATACTGACATTTCAGTTGAATCCAGATGTATCTACCAGAACTCTATATTTTCCACTACGTTCTAATCTGCGTCTGATAAGAAACAAATTGCGTGTGTCCCGTTTCTGACTGCATTTCCAAAAATGTTAATTTCATACAAAAAATTTGGATACAAATTAATTGAAAAAAACATTTTTAATCAAAGCGTTGTGCAAATACAACGTCAATCAAAAAACGGGATATACATTTAAACTTCACTGTTCATTGCATGGATGAAATAAATATTAAATTACAGTAGTATGCAAAGTATAACACAGTAAAAGTCCATTATAACAACGATTCACAATCAGAGGGGGAAAATTGCCTTTGTAACGGACTTCCCGTTATTAGTTTTTTTTACACTGTGGAAACATAAAAATTGGGAACTAAAACAAACTACAGTGGATGCCATTTATAACGGTCCTACTTTGAAAGTTTCCCCGCTTAGTACGACTTATTTTAGTGCCCCCCCCCCTCCATGGTCGCTTTTACTAATACTAATCGAAATAGCGCAGAGACCTTCCAACGGAGAGACCTTCTCAATTTAGTTTTTACAAAACTAAACCAATTCACTGACCCCTGATCAGACCAGTATGTTCTTAGGTCTAAGAAATTTCAACATCTCTCCCGCAGAATAAGGCGAGATTTCTCTCATGTGCTGATATTCTAATGTTTCAGCCCTATCGAAATATCCTCTGCATAGTTTGACTAGATAGTCATGTATCGTTTAGAGGACAGGGGGAACGTCTAAAAAAGTGTTGTATCAACTACATATATGTCCCCTAAACTAAAGGAACCGAGCACGACCAGGCTCTGTCGCACCAGCGATATAAGCTCTGTACCCCGGAGGGAGCGGTCGTGTCGATATATGGTCCCCGGTAGAAGAAATTGCGTATTTATAATGGGTACAGAATTTAAGTTATATACCCTTTTTCTAACTGATCCCTGTATATTTCGGTCTATGACAAATTAATTCCTGATAAATCCATCGCTCTTTCTGTACTAATCATACAATGTCGTTTGAAGAAAAGATTCAAAATCATTCTTGTCGCTTATTTAAATTTGAGTGGTCTCTTCACCTTCATTTTCATGGTAGGGAGCTTTGGGACTTCAGCGATAATTTTCTGATCACTGACGCAACCGACGTTGGTAAACAGGGAATTTCGAATGAACGAAGGGCCGGATAATCGACGATCATTTGTAAGTCAGAATATAAGAAAAAAATATCTTTCTGCTGGGTCTATTATAGGAGGAAAAATAATTCAGCCACGATATATTTGTGACGTAACGTTCCAGGCAAAGCCGTGATTCCGCGATACCAGTTAGTATAAAACTGCCGTCGTCGAAATAATCTCGCCAGATAGAGCGCTGCTACTTGGGATATCAACATTACAGGGACTTCCGTGATTTTACGACGATGAAGGTTAGTTTAATTACTTCATAGTATTTCTTGAAATTTTTCGTCCGTAGTTTACAGGCAGTCACAACGTCCCAAAAACAACCCCTTTCATTCTTCATTCATGATGAATGATATTTTCCTATGTCATACGCCACTGCGGACGGTATAAGTGTTGCCCAACCTGTATGATGTCGCGAACACAAGTAGTGAATGGCAATGCAGCACGGATAATCGGTTGCCAGTCAATGTTCTACAGACAGCTCCCCCTCCCATAGGATCAGAGAAGGACAATTTCTACCCCCCCATAAAACTGTTGGATAAAATATTTAAATGATCACTATTGTAATAGCTGTACATGTAATTTTCTCTTCCAAGGGGAAGACAATGATTCCGGTTATTGCATGCGTTTTGGTTATGTTATCGGTGTTGGTTGCAGATCAAGAATTTGGTGAGTGTAATTTGATACTATATTTATACATATATAGTTTTCTTGGAATGACATTATTTTTCTTGTGGCCATCGATGGTGCAAAGAATTAAATGCATATCGTAAGTATCGTCATCATCAACAACCATTTTCAATCCACGGCTGGATGAAGGTGTCCACCTCTAAAAAAATTTTCCATTTTACTCTGATGCTTTTGCCATCCAGTTGTCTTCGGATCTCGTCAATCCGTCTTGTTTGGGGACGCCTTCTCGAAGGTTTAACACCACGGGGAGGGAGGGGGGGGGGGTAACTATTCTTGTGGTCCATCTGTTGTCCTGTCTTCACGCAATATGTCCAGCCAATTTCCATTTCAAACACTCAATTCTGTCTATGATATCATACACCTTTGCATTACCATCTGTACACCATTTCTCGGAAAGCCAGTCATTTACCTTGATCTGAAATATCTCATCTGACACATGAACAAATTTTGGATAGCCATCGTGTGTACCTGATGTGAAATTTTGTCATTGTTTTGTCACAGTAACAACATAATGTATGACTTATACAGTAATAATAACTCTATATTTCTACTGCACGATGTCACAGCGGACATTGATGACGTTCGACACACACGATTTTCTCTTTGCCACGTTTAAGATATATTCAACTACATTTTCGTGTCTCGATATTTTACGAATTATTTCTGAATTTATTAAATTTTGTATCCGTTTCCATTATAGACACAAGTATGGTGAAATGCCCTCCCTAGTGTGAGATACATTTTATGATTTGTGATTGTGCATCTTGCATAGGTATCGTAGGATGTGTGAAATTTTTGAATTGTCAATGTCACAGTAATTTGATATATTTTTTCATTTTAGAAATTCTATATTTTTGTCATCAACTGCACGGTGTCACAGCGGACATTGATATTCGACAGGATTTCCTTTGCCGCACTTATTATTTAAGTCCTTTGGGTAGTAGGCAATATTCTTTGATTTATTTTTGAATACGTGATTTTCACTATAATAAATGTAAATGTTTTGCGTTCGTGCCCGGTTTCGGACGGGTTGTTCGAGCCTGGGCGCTTGCGTCTGTTGGTGGGGTTTGGCGTGCCGTTCTGGTGGCACGGGAATGGCTATCGTGCCTGATCGCGGACATCACGTTTTCTTCTCTCGGATTCTTTGTTCGGTCTGTGCATCTTCATCGGGTTCTTCTTCCACCGTGGCAAACACCCCTCGAAGCTCTATTGGAACAGAGTGGCACATGAGAATTCAAACACGTGATGATGGTAGAGATACACACATATCCCTACGTATTGTATATTTCAGATATGCTTTACTGCTACTACTTCTCATAGTCTTGACAGAACGGAAAAGAATTCAATCGATTTTGACATTTCCCATCCCAATGAGGCTGCCTGATGACACAAATAGCTTTTCTGAGTCTTTGTGAAGATGAAAGACAAGTTTGTACATGTATGTGTAAAGCATGAGTGTGTGTGTGTTTGTGTAGGGTAGACAAAAATCGAAGTACAACGTCATGTTCAAAGTACAAATGCAGTATGCGCTCCAAAAGATCAAAATTAGGGGAAAATTGAAATATTTAATGCTTCAAAAACCGTTGGTTGACACAGTAGAACCACAATACTTTACTTGGCATGCCAAGCTGTAATTACTAAATTTTAAACGTGTGTCCACTAATAGGTATTTAAACAAATAATGTATTATCTAAATATATCTTAAAAAAATAGTTTATCATAGCTCAAATGTAATATAATTCCATTTCTTCTATTTAAGCTTTGATTATTTTTGGCAAAAACCATGAAAACGTGTTATAGCGGATTAAATTTTTTTTCAATTCGCATTTATGTAGAAGTTGTTCAATATCTCGATAGATGGTGCTCAATTTTTCGTCATATGTTCATAGTATATATATATATATATCACAAGTACTTTCCAAATGAAATTAGAGGCTTCACAGAGTTAATGCATCACATTTCTAACAATTTTTTTCTAGACGGGAATGAAGAAAACTCACAAACGTATAGAAACTACGAGATCGAGGAATACGACAGAAGTGAAGAGGCTGCAAAGTCGATCGTAGATCTTCACCCTGATGGAAATACTGAACAACTGGACGAAAAAATCCATGGTATGACGTAACTATTGTTTTTTCTCCCCGCAAAATACTGTCATCAGTGTTGAAATTGATTATCAATTCTTGAACGCACTTTTACTCTGATTATAGGAGTATCGTTATTCTTTCAATATGGCGTGATCAGATCCTGAAGGTTAGGCAGCAGCCTTACGCGACTTTCCATCGTTTGATATTAAAATAACGTCGTTAGCTTAAAGACCAGGAGGTTTCCAACGTGAAACCTCTTGCGGAATTGTTGATAGTTATAAGGCTGTTCCGCGGAACCCTTGATGGTAATGAGACCGCTCTACGTAATTTTCAAACCCTACGGACTTAAAACTCTGTCCCAACAGCACATCGTAGCCACAGGGCAAAATGAAAAAAGGGCTCAGTCACCACCTCTTAATTTACATATTCATTGTCATAAATCATTGCATCAGATCTTATAGTGGAAGCCCTAAACCAACTGAGGTCCCGTCCCGTCACTAGGTGGGACTCATGTGTTAAGATTGCCCTGCGTGTCTCGTTAAGTACACGTAAATTCTGCAATTCTAAAATTCCCATTATCTGGTGGATAAAACATTTCCAAAAAAAACATCTTTTACACAACGTATAATTTCTTGATGAAACGGTAAATGACATTCATGAACTTTTGTAGCTTATGCTTCGAAAATTCTGTGTGAAAAAAATATAATATTGCTGCTTCTAAGTTGTTTAGTAAACGTCCCAAGTAGACTGATATTATTAGACGACGCCATCTGTTTAAAATTCAAAATAAAGCTTTGTGAAGCTTTGTGAGAGTATCAGCAACAAGAAAGTTTTCTTCTTTGAAAGCTCTCCGGGTTCCATGATTTTCAAGTGTTCGGTGAAGTTTCATGATGCGGAACCCCATAAAAGTTGTCAGGGAACCCTCAGGGTTCCGCGTAACACCTGTTAGAAACACGCCTTGGAGTATGCACTAGACACCACTCATGAAATTACTGTAGATTATCAGCCTCAGGTTGAAGCATAGCTTAATTGGATGGGTTTTGTCTGCTAAATGAAGAAATAACTTCATCGTATAAACCCCACGGCTTAGCTAGAGTAGGATAATAATCCATAAAAATGCTAAAGCTCAAGTGTGCTCAACTGTACAAAATGTCAGATGTCTACCGCTCGCGTGCCACATAAATGGAGTTGCCTACTTATCCCGTTAGGTGCCTTGATACTTCAGTAGGAATACCATCCATGGGACGAAAGTTTGCATATGAGTATCCAGCACAAGGTGGACCCTTGTTAACCTCTGTTTTACATTTATTTTTCTGATAGAAAGTGGATTTGATCTTGAAACATCCAAAGCGTATGATATGAACTCGAAAATTGACAATGGTAAAGGTAGAGATTTTTTACACTCACTAAATTACAAATGCCAATATTAAAGATCTGTAGTTTTAAATGAGAATAATGTATGTCAAAACCGTATCTGAATGATAAAACTGGAGGCTTCGCAGATCTAATTTATGATAAATTTCTAGAAGGGATTTCTCTCACACAAGGGAATGCAGACTACGAGGTCGAGGAAAATCAAGGAAATGAAGAGACTTCGGAGCTCGTCGTACATCTTCACCCTGATGAAAATACTGAAGAAGCGGACGAAAAAATTCATGGTATGTTTTCTTCTCCTCAAAATGCCACTTCTTCCATGAGTGGCTGCTTGGATCTATTTATCCACTAGAGATAAACATATTCCCTACGTACTGAATTCGAAAGATGCGGTTTCTTACCAAGTACTGTAGTGCTCAATTAAATATATAATATATATATTATTTAAATATATATCTTAAAGAAATATCCAAACACAGCTCAAATGTAATATAATTCTATTTATGTATAAAATTTTAACTTTTTTTGGATAAAAACCCATAACGTATTATTTCGAATTCAGTTTTTTAATTTGCATTTATGCCCATAATGTACGTCAAAAACATTTTCCATGAGTGAAATTGAAGGCTTCACAAATTTAATGTATCATTTATAACAAATTTTTCTAGACGGGAATGAAGAAAACCCACAAACGAATAGAAACCACGAGATCGAAGAGGACGAAAGGAGTGAAGAGACTTCGGAGTCGATCGTAGATCTTCACCCTGATGGAAATACAGAAGAACTGGACGGAAAAATTGATGGTATATCGTGATTTTTGTTTTTCGTTCTTGCAAAATACTGCGATCAGTGTTGAAATTGATTACCAAATCACGAACGCACTTCTAATCGATTATAGGTAATGTTATTCTTTCAACATGCGTGATCAGGTCCTGTAGGTTAGACAGAGACTGATGCGACTTTTCGTCGTTACCGTATACACCAGGGGTTCCCAATGTCAAACTTCTTTCGTAGCCCTCGATAGTGATAAGACTGTTCCGCGGAATCCTCGATGATAATGAGGCTGTTCTACGGAACTCAAACCCCGCGTACGCAAAGTTCTGTCCCAACAACATAGTCACAGGGCGAAATTAACGAAGGCTTAGTCACCACCTCTTAATTTACATATTCATCGTCATAAATCATCGCACCAAATCTTATCGTTGGAGCCCCTAGTCAATTGAGATGGCCTTGCCCTGGTAGGAGGACTCGTGTGTTAAAATTGCCCTGTGTGTCTCGCGCAGTGCACGTTAAAATTCTGCAATTCAAGTATTCCCTACATCTAATGGATAAAAAATTTCCAAAAAAACTGCATCGTTTCCACAACGTATAATTTCTTAACGAAACGGAAAACTTGATGAACTTCTGGAGTTTATGCTTTGGAAATTTGATATGGAAAAATATAACGTTACTGCTTCAACGTTGTTCAGTTTAGTGGTGGATTTGTGTGGTCTGATTTCTTTAGACGCACTATCTCGTTAATATTCAAAATAAACAACAGCTTTGCGAGCTCGCGAAACCCCAGGGGTCCACGGCACCACGGTTGGAAACCCATGATATAGACACACGATACCTTTGGAGTATACAATAGGCAGACCATTCATGAAATTACTATCAGGCCCAGGTTTCAACATTGCTTAATTGGATAGCTTTTTGGCCGCTTAAATCAGAAAGAGCAACTTCATTCTATAAAACTCATGGCTTTGGCTAGGATAATAATCCATAAAAATACTAAACACCAAGAGTGCTCAACTGTACAATGTGAGATGGGTACCGCCCGCGGGCTTCAAAATGGAATTGCCTACTTATCTCGCTGTGTGCATTTGATACTTCCGTAGGAATACCATCCACGGGACGTAAGTTTGCATTTGAGTATATGGCACATGGTGGACCCTTGTTAACTTCCGTTTTACATTTACTTTCGAAAGTATTTCGAATAGAAAGTAGCTTTGCTCTTGAACATACGAAGCGACAGATACCGTCAAAAATTGGCAATAAGGTCGAGAAATATTTTTTACATTCATTAATTTACTAATGCCAATGTTAAAAAATCGATAGTATTAAACAAATATTACTTAAATATGACTTTCTTTGGCCGAGATTGCACTATAAATATTTGATGAAAATTATTTTATAATTTCCCCCCCCCTTCGAAATACTGAAATCAGACTTGAAATTAAAAATCAAAATTCTGGGACACCCACTTCTCATTCACATTCTATATTTCGTTATTCTTCCAACATTCGCTATCATCTCCTCAAGTTTAGCTTCAACGGCTTTCTGTAGGTTCTAAGTTTAAATAGGGTCGCCAGCGTATACGCACAGGATCAGTGCCGGACAAATCTATTGTGGCCGAGGCGTGCCAAAATTCCTACGGGGCATGTATTTTTTCAACCACGTGTATAACGAGGGCACATAGAAGAAAGAGCAATTAAAACACCCTCGCGTTTTTATTATGATTATAATTATCGGCGGTGATGCAAGTATGTGTGCCTGGCATGTCTTTCTTGTGACACTTGAAACAATTACTAATTTTTACGTTACTAACATCATCACTAGGCATCGGTCATTTTGCTACTGGCGGCAATAAGTGTATGGGTGCGTAATAAGGAAAAGGTATGGGTTTTTATTGCATGTACACAGCGTCCAGAAAGTTGACTAGACGGGGAAGGGCTATTACAATAAATGACGTATATAAACTGGGCACTTATTTGGATACTTTTTCTTTCAATTGGTTTCCATGATCGGTTGAGAAAGAAAGGTTCGGGTATGGACTTCCTGGATACGCTGAGAGCTGTGTAGCTCCTAAATAGTTATTATTTACGAGCTATTAGTTATTGTGTGATTTAGTTAATAGCTGGGACTTTGATAATTCTTGTTGTGAAGCGATGAGCTTTCTTGCCTATTGACATTGCTTTCGTTTTGCTTATATTTACTTTCATCCCGTAGTTCTGGACCTTGCAATTACTCCTCGAAAGTAGTATCGTCAATGTTCCCGAGCATTTTCCCAATAGAGCAAGGTTATCTGCAAACAAACAAAGTTATCTTTTTCACTATCCGACCTCTTTTTTGGATAGCAGCATCGTATACATCAAAAAAGCCTCGTTTAAAATTAGTTCTGCTGCAAAGACATGGAATACCCCTGGTGATAGTAGGCATAGATAGTTTTGGAATCCGATTTTGAGATATTGGGAATAGTTCACTTCAGTTGACACGATCTAACGCCTTCTCAACATCAACGAAACAGACGTATTAACCTTCCTCTCACCGTGTTCAGGCGCTCGGAGGGTAGGTCCATAGTGAACCGCTTCTCGCCTTATCGCGGCGGGCCAGCGGGGAAAAAAAGATCGTGAAAACTCATTGAGGTGGGCATAGCGCGCCCGCCTACCTGCATTTACCGGCTCAAACTGCTTTTAACCGCTTTAACCGGAATGAATTATTATTTCAGTTTTCTCGGTTGAACCACGAGCTGTGCATTATAACCACCACCGGCTAGAATCGCGCGGGGTCATCTCGCTTTCTGCAACTGCCGCGGTTTAAGCGATAAAACGAGAAGCGGTTCACTATGGACGTACCCTATGACGCTGTCGCTGCATCTCTTGTCGCCAGTTTCTTCCTAAAGCCGAACTGCAAATCATCTAGGTATGCAGTTTTCCCATACGTTTCCGTATGATATGGACTTTCGAGGCCTGACTGATAAGGCTAATTGTTTTGTGTTCTTTGCATTTCTTACCTTTTTGCAGAGGGATTCTTTGGTATTGGTAAGATAGCTATCGCGCAATGTTCTTCAGGACATTTTCGCGTTTCATAAATATTGTTGGCAAGTTCAAAAAGTGCCGACTTTTCTTGCAGTGTCTCCAGTTTCTTTTAATAGTACCGTGGGAATGTCATCCAATCCTACCGCTTTCCCTGTTGGTGGTGCTCTTATTGCATCTTTTCGAATTCACTTTGCACGGTAGGTTCGCATCTTCCTCTGGGCGGAGCTCCTCAGTATTAATCTATTGGGCATACGGGATCACTATAAAGCTTTTCCACACAACGGAGTCAAATTTCAGCCTTAGCTGAGGCTTCAGTTGTTTTTATTCCATTCTCGTCAACCAGCGTTCTAGGGTTATATATTCTTTTTGTTCTATGAGTGGTTCCTGCGAGCTAGGTCAGTGCGGCTGCAGCTATACACATCCCTACGTACTGAATTCTAGATTTGGGTGTCTACAATCTCTCACAGTACTGGATAATGGAATAAATGATATCATTCAAACATATATCATATTCTCCTATGAACGGTTGTTTTGATGTTATTTTTTTTATACGCTAGGTCAGTGCGGCCAGAGACAGAAATATCCCTACCAATCAAATTTCAGACAACAGAATCTCCTGGAATAGTGATTAAAATTATTTTAAATATATCTCAAAGAAACATTTTATCATAAATCAAATGTTATATGATTCTATTTTTTCTATTTAAATTTTAATTACTTTTGATTAAAATTATAAAAAAAGTTAACATTGCGGATTAATTTTTGTTTTTTTTAATTTTCATTTATGTAGAGGTTCTTAACTATCTCGATAGATGTCACTTCATTTTTCACCATATGTCCATAATGAATGTCAAATGCATTTTCCGGATGAAATGCGAGGCTTCATAGATTTAATGTATCATTTGTAACAATTTTTTTCTAGAAGGGAATGGACAAAACTCACAAACGAATAGAAACTACGAGATCGAAGAAGACGAAAGAAGTGAACAGACTTCAGATTCGATCGCAGATATTCACCCTGATGCAAATACTAAAGAACTGGACGAAAAGCATTTCGGTATAGCGAGATTATTATTTTTCCCCCTCCCCCCGCAAAATCAGTGTTACAAATACAAAGGCCACAACGGACAAAATACCCAACAAAATGGCCGAAAAAAGATTCCCATGGAAAAATGTGGATGTCGATTATTACCTAAACTTAATCAAAAATACAGCTTTTTTGATTTTTATGCTTCTAAAAACATTGATGATTTGTTGAAAAACATAATGAAGTTACATTGTGAATTTGTTTCTAATTGTAGATATTACCGGAATATTTTGATGGGATTTCGCTCATTGTTTTTTCGTATTTTCGAAATGTATGGTTATAAAATTGAGTGGTTCACTTTCTAGATAAAACTCAAGAGAGATTTCATATATTTAATTAACCATTTATAAAATATATTTCTAGGGGAGAGTGAAGAAATAACAGAAGCGAATGAAAACCATGAAATCGAAGGACATCAAGCAAATGGAAAGACAGAGCCGATCGTAGATCTTCACGCCGATTCAACTGCTGAAGAACCGAACGAAAATATTAATGGTATGGCATAATAAATTATTGGGGTTTTCTGTAATTGCCGGCACGGAATGTCTCAAAGGTACACGTCTCCTATTTCTTGTGAGGATGACGTTTTATCCTTGCATTTTAGAGGGAAAACCATGTGCGGAGGAGACTTAATGCTGTGCAGTCTTTAGCAATGGTGGAAAAGCAAGTTGGCAAACAATAAATGACATTTTTATACTATTGAAATATATACAGGGCGTGAAGTCAAGTCCTTAGACACTCTTTATATTTTGAACCGTTGGTTATAGAAGCATACTTTCGATTAGAAAAAGTATCCAACTAACATATCCATCTCAGATACGTCATTTATTCAGAGCCGTATATATATCGAGATACAAAATTTAATTTTTTATACGGTCCCCCTGTCCTCTAACTTTCAGTTAATACAGGTATCTGCCTATTAAAATACACAACCATTGCCAAATAACACAGCTACACTGGATTGTTACCCAGTGTAACTGTCAGCCGCTGTGGTGGTCGAGTGGTCATAGGACGGGCGTCGCGAGGTCCCTGGTTCGAACCCCACCGTCGCCACAGAGGTGGTCGGCTGAAATAGGTTTTCTGTGGTTCCCAACTTCAAGGTGCGAATGCGAGCCGATCTCCCCTTTGAAAAGTCTCGCCACAGAGATCAACAGACCTGCAAACAGTACAAATGTAGTTCAATCATAACACATCACTCACTTCACTTCTGAAATATAGATGGCGGCACTGAAAAATCAAACACAACACTCTACATACGCACTCAGACTTGTTAGGTGTACTCACACAGTTACACTTCCGGCACAGCTCACTAGGTAGTAAATCACCCATAGATGGTGCTAGACCTGAGCTGTGCTCGGTTTGAAAGAAAGTGTAACTGTCGAGAAATAGAGTATCTCTGAATATGTGTGATTATTTGAGCATAATTATACAAGACAATTTGAAATGGACAAATGGATTTCCATAGCGAGAAAGAAATTGAAAAACAAGAATTTTTACAGCTGTTTTATATAGACTTAAATAATAGACTTGCTGATAAAAAATTTCTCAAAGATGTACACGTTTATGCATGGATTTTATCGATTGTTAATTATGGAATTTGTGCTTGGGGGTGGGGGTGCATACAATAGCAGCATATAACACATGAACAACTGAACAACACATACGATAGGATAAGATCCCAAATAATAAATTCTTCTAATCCGAATAAAATAGAATGCCATATCTTAACACTCAGGCAAAATTATACGTACAGGATTTTAAAATTTACATTAATAAATAATAATTGGTTAACAAAAAACTATAATAGAAATTCAGACAGGCATATTAAAATATATCATGCCTGTAAGGCACACAAACAAAACACTTTCCAAAAAAAAAGCTACTCCTATACATCCCCAAAAGTAATCAACTATTTCTATAGCATTAAAAATACAATAAGCGTTACAAATTCCATTAAAAACACTCTGTCAATTATAAAAATAACTTAAATCATGCAGATATAATTCAGTGAGTTTCATTCACTGTTTGTGATCTCTCACTATTTACGCCTGAATTTACTCAGATAAGATTAACGAACGCGATATTATATAAACGAATTCTACAACACCATAGTAACCAACGCTGTTGCTTTGTAACAACTTCAAAGCCTTTGCCAACAAAGCAACTTTGTAACAACTTCAAAGCCTTTGCCAACAAAGCAACTTTGTAACAACTTCAAAGCCTTTGCCAACAAAGCAACTTTGTAACAACTTCAAAGCCTTTGCCAACAAAGCAACTTTGTAACAACTTCAAAGCCTTTGCCAACAAAGCAACTTTGTAACAACTTCAAAGCCTTTGCCAACAAAGCAACTTTGTAACAACTTCAAAGCCTTTGCCAACAAAGCAACTTTGTAACAATTTCAAAGTCTTTGCCAACAAAGCAACTTTGTAACAACTTCAAAGCCTTTGCCAACAAAGCAACTTTGAAGCAACTTGTTACAAAGCATTGTAACAACTTGAAGTTTATGCCTCATCAAGGCCAGATGGAAGGATTGCAAAAAAGCCCTATAGGTCACAAAGTGGGCGAGTTCATTTTTCTCTTTTTTTTGTTTATATTGTACCGTGTTTTTGATGTTCATTGTGTTTTTTATATTCATGTCTGATTGTGTGTGTGTTTGTGTATTTGAAATAAAAAATGAAATAAAATAAAAAGATGTTGCCCTGTGTCTCTTCTGATCCCAATGACAAAAAAAATCCACATTTCCAAGTGCAATATTCACTGAGATATTCGAATTCGAAAAACGGAGGAAATTTGAGGGAAAAAAACAGCATTAAATGCGGGGGGAACGGCTTCTCCGCATTTAAAGCTGTCATTTCCGAAATTTCCTACTTTTTTCGAATAATCTCAGTCAATATTTTTTTTTTTTTTTTTTTATTTGGGTCCTTCAGAAACAACTCCCCGTGTTCCACAGAGTATGCCACGAGGCTTACAAACGTAAGTAACAACGCCATGTTGCCACCCAGTCAATATTGCACTTAGAAACATGAAATTCTTTTGTTGAGATCAGAAGAGACAGCGTAACATCTTTCTTATTGGAGTACAGGGGGACCCTATGAAACAAATTGTATCTCAATACATATACGATCCCTAGGGAAATAAATGGCATATCTGAGATGGGTATGTTATTTGGATACTTTTTCTAACTGAAAGTATGCTTCTACAACTAACGGTTCAAAAGATAACGGATGTTTAAGGACTTAAAACTGCACGCCCTGTATAAATCATATGATCACATGTGCTGCCATCTGTCAGACACAGCACAAATCGAATCTCACCGCAAATACAACGTGTTCCCTGAAGTGCAACATCCCATATCCTTTTTATACATTTTGGCAATCATTTTTTTTTTGCCATTTAATAGCATTCACCGTACACACACACACACACACACACAGCATTCGCTTATAATACAACTCCTCAAAGTTTTTCTTCCCTGGATATTTCAATGCTTGTCAATTAAAGGGTTAAGTCACGAGTGTATCTTACTATGACAACCTCCAATTGTTTGGCTGATATTGTATATTGCATTTTTTGATAGTTTTTTTTTTATAGATGTGATGCCGCTATCTGAGACGACAGATGATCATGCGCGGGAGTATGAAGATCCTTCGATGGCCTATTCTCCAGTATCAACGAGGACATATTCAGGTGAAACGATCTGGGGTAATTGAAGAGGCTTATTTCCAAAGTGTGAAAATACTGAAAAAGTCTGTTATGACGTTAGTTCGCAATCAGAGGGAAATTTGTCGTTATAGCAGATTTCTCGTTACGAACCAATTTTAGTTGTTTGCACTGTTAAAACATATAAATGGGCAAGAACAAAAAAAAAAAAAAAAAAAAAAAAAAAAAAAAAAAAAAAAAAAAAAAAAAAAACAGTGGTTTCCACTTATAGCGTTCCTGCTTAGAACGGTTTCCAGCTCAGTAAGGAACTATTTTCGTGATCCCAACTCTTACTGATGCTCATCGAGATTTCCCGTTTAAAGCGTTTTAACGCTTTAAACGGGAACTGCTTTACTTTTGGCGTCATTTTTGGCGATAATTGGCAATGTCCCGTGTTTGGAATCCCTATTTCCCGTATTTCTTTTGAGGAGATGTGGTCAGCCTAAGAAAGTCATCTTCACTACAGGGAATAGCCTTAGACGCTGAAAACCCTGACTAATAAAGTCAAGTCAAGTCAATACCACAAATAGGGCCGGAGCTGTCACACTGCAACTTGTTGCTGTTGCAGTGTCTCAACGTTAAAGTTCATTTATATATATTTATAATATATATATATATATATATATTCACACTTTTCTTAAATATAATGGATCACAGATGGCGCTGTATTAAGGCAGTATCGGCATAACCATGTCTACTGTAGCTTGTTTCAATAGTTTCACACATCTACCATACTTAAATAATATAATTTCTCTGTAGTGATTATTAACATTGCCATAATTTGCAGAATTTTCCAAAATAATTGATGTAATTTGTTTGCATTAACATTTTTCCAAACAAAATTCAGCCATTCGTGGAATGCAGCAGTATCTGCAACAGGAGTATTTGGTGCATTAAAAGTTGGGGCCAATAACATAAGACAGAAAAAATTATTACTGTTTGCCCTGTGTCCAGTTTTAGAGAATTATAAGGAAGATGGGGAGGGGGGGGGAACTTTTCAGGAGAAATAACAACGATCTCATAACCAGAAGTCGTGCCCCACCTGCCCAAACAAAACACATATACAGATGTGTTTTCCCACATCCTATATAACATGATTCTTCGTATATAACAAGAAGATACAGCATATGTATCCTTCTCGTCTATGGAGAAGGGTGTGACATACCCCGTTATTAAATATATGCGAATATGTTGAAGAGATTTAAAACGAAAAATATCACTCTTACCAGTCGCTCTATCTCACCATTCTATAGATATAATTCTTAAAGAAAGAGAAAGGAAAACGTGCTTTTTGAGAGAATTTCCGTTGTCGTTCTGATTTTCATTCATAAATAGCTATACAAGCGAACATTTATTGTATGTTTAGCATTATCTCTACGACAATCACTTTCGAATTACTCGCAGTAGCGAGATTCTCGTAATAAAAAAGTCGTACTCGTTATAACGGGCTTTCACTGTATATTCTACGTATTTTTCTATATGGCAGAGGTCTTCAACCTTTTTTCTATTCGCGAGCACTGCCTGTACCCATCGTCGAAAGAAGAGCACCCTTGTGGCAAGTTTGACATCCGAATACATACATGCGATCAAAACGACTTCAATCCTTGAATACAATTTGCACAAGGTGTTTAATTGGAAATTTGATCAAGAGCTCTCACGGGCACGGAGTCGGACACGAGCATTGAGCACACTAGGTGCTTCATGAAGCATCGTGGTGCTCGCGAGCACCGGGTTGAAGATTCTCAAGAGAATAACGCCAAATAGGGAAGGAACCTGATTCAACATGAAAAGATAACCACGTGTGTCGGCAACTGACTGATGCGAAGATAGGCAGGGGTTTAAAACGTAGAGTTTCTCGCGGAACCCTTGATGGTTATAAGGCTGTTCCGCAGAACCCCCGATGATAATGAGGCTATTTCACGGAACTTGAACAAATTTTTGAATATTTAACCTAAAGAGAAGGAAAGTTTAACCCTACTGCCGTCTCAACAGTAGCCCCGGGGCAAAATGAATGAGGGCTTAGGTACCACCTCGTTTTTAATCAGGGCGTAGGCGTCAACAGGATCAACATTTGACTTGAGGGAGGGGGGGGGGAGCACAAAAATTGTCTTCCCGGGAAATTATGAGTTATCCCCCTTCAAAAAGCGTTTAAATCAACAGAAATTGTTTGAAATAGCACATATAAAAGGTATTTTCTTCCGATATTGTATTTTTTTAACCGAAATGTTCAGTTTTAGTTTTTGGTCGGCTTAAGAGGGGTCACGGTCCCCTTATTGCCACCCTCTCCCATGCATAAGGGTCCCTGCTTTTAATATGTATATCTATTGCCATTAATTATTGTGCCAGATCTAATCGTGGAGCAATATTCAACTGAAGTCCCCGCATGGCCCCTACAAGAGGGTGGGGCTAAAATTTTATTACTCTAAATAAATCCGCCTCTGCCGAGACTGTAAGGGACTAGGTCAGTGAGTGACCAAAAGAGTGACCTAGAGAGTTCGCAATCGCGTGAGTGAGCAAAAGAGTGACTTAGAGCTTGAGCAAGCTTTCGAATGAATAAAAGAAGAGGCTACCAAGTGAGTGACCGAGAGCGTGTGTAATCCATGTGAATGACCAAAAGAGTGAACTACACCGTGTGAAAGCACGTGAAAGACCAAAAGAATGAATGAAATGAATGAGCATGTGTAAACGTGTAAATGATCAAAAGAAAGACCTACAAAGCAAGGAACCGTGTCAGTGAGTGACCAAAAGATTGACCTAGAACGTGTGCAAGTATGTCAGTGACAAAACACAGTGTGAAAGCATGTGAATGATCAAAAGAGTCACTAAGAGTGTGTGGGTGAACACGAGAGTCACCGAAATAATGACAGAAACATAGGTGTACCTCGGGAGCGGGGAGCAAGGGTTAAGCTGGGCGAATTAAAGGAAAGAGTAGTCAAGAAAATTAGACTTGAATGGGAGAAGGGCGTGGCAGAAATCGTATTACCCGCAGGCGGGAAAACCATAAATGCGCCTCTGGTTGCAATTCAGTTATGCTTGGTAAGGTGAGATATTATGTTCCTTTTCAGCCACAAACAATTTTTCGAAGTGTGTTTTCAGGTGTTTTCTTATTGTAGTGAAATATAACCCTCGAATGCAGTTATATCTCAAGTATATTTTTTTATTTGATTGCTACATATGCTTTTCGTTCACTCACAGCATACCTGTTGCTTGCGTATTTGGTTCCGTTGATAAACGTCGCGATATTGATCGTCTTGTACAGATGCACGAAGAATACCCGTCGCTACAAAAAGTCAGCTGATGGCAAACTGAAGCTGGTGAAGATCATTCAGAAAGACCTGAACAGATCAAAGCATCCTCTACCGAAATATTAGAAGCGATAGAGAAAAGCTATTTGAAAATAAATTTGCTTGTGAATTCACTTGCACGTTTATGTTTCCAAGAGAATTGGTGATGCCATTTTTGTGAAAATGTTTATGTTTTTGATGAAACTAATATCGGACTTTGTAAGTCACTAAATAAATAAATAAGGTAAGTTACCTGAAATAATAGTCTCTTGTGTTTTGTATTATCAAGGAGCTTATATGACTTGCGTTTTAAGAGATGCAGTCAGCCCAGCGCCGCTTAACCGGATAACGGACACAATTTACTTGTAAATTTTTGAAATGTAAAAATATTTGTGCGTATACTTCAATACGTGATGCTCTTCAATGCCTTGCCAAAATATATATTTCATACAAATATATTCCGTTTATATAACGCATTCAATAGCATAAAAACTAAATCGTTGTCAGCTGTTTCCTAACCCCTCGTACGTTATCTATTTCTCATGCTTTTCAATCAGTTCCATTCGAATCGCTTACGCAGAAGGTGGAAACCATGTTCAAGAGAGAAAAAGTTAAATTTGGAACAAAAAATACAAAAACTCCTATAGTTTTTTGATATCCCATGTGATACGCTTCTAAAATTCAATACATGCGCATTCGACATTGAAGGACGCTGAAAATGCAAAAAAATTGAATATCTTCCAGTTGGAAAAGCCGGATTTGAACTTGGATAGAAATCGCCATTGCAAGAACCTTTCTAGATAATTACAAATAACATGTGAAATTCCAGATTTCTTAATACAATTTCGTACGGAAGTATTTTGTTGCTTATGGATCGTAAATAGGGCTCGGATTTTTATGAATTCGCGTATTCTTTTATGCATTTTGCATATTTGGCTAATTTTATGCGGTAGAGACTTTTTTGTTTTCGTACCTTTTAGTAATTTTTAAGGGGGTTGGTGCACGCAAATTTTCCAAAAAACACATTTTCTCTAATTTTTCAATTTTTAAATACTATGAAATTTTCTGCGTCTAACTGCGCTCAAGTTTTTGTTCTACCTGTACTAAAATTATTTTGAAAAATATGTTGGTATAAACTGCTGGTATAGGCATTACACATGCTAATGTTATTATTCACTAAGTTGCTATTTTGCCTCAAAACTAAGTTTTTTGCAGGATAAGGAACATTTTTTCGAACACCACTCGTTCAAATGTCTTGAAACTTTGTGTGTCTCTTAACACTAGTGTGTTACATACTTTAGCAAGTGCTTTTAGGATTTTAATCGTTGGTTATTTTTTTCTAGAATTTCTACTCCCACAACATGCAACTTTTTTCAAAAATCAGAATTTCGTAGTATTTAAAAATTGAAAAATTGGAAAATGTGTTGTTTTTTTTTGTTTGGAAAATTTGCGTGTATGAAACCCCTTGATGAATTTTTTCACGACTTTCAGTAATTTTAGGCCATTTTTTATGATATTCAGAATTTAAGACATATTTTCATATATTTGGAGCATTATTTTGCACATTTCAGCATAATAACGAGTAGGGATCTGCCCAACCCCCAAGCTCTTTTTTCCCCCATACCTTCATTTCTCGCAATTGACGACTTCAGCAACTATTGATCAATTTCCTCTCCTTGGGCATGCCTTTGACATCCTTAGCAAGAAACCTCACGACGGACATTGAATTGGCACTTGACTCATGGATTTATTCCGTCTCGCCCTGCCAGTTCTCGTATTGAGCACGGCTGCAGCGTCAGGTTTACTAAATATCCCGTATAGCTTCGTGGTGGATCGGGGGTGCATCTATAAGATTACCTTCGACATCGTTTTTGGTAACGATTGGCGGTTTTTCGGCGATACTAGCAACTACGGGCAATTTCATCTTTGTACCTTTGCCATGATTTTTGACAATACTTGACGATTTCCTGTCATCTTGGTTCGTAGAAATTATGTGACGTGGAATTCCCATGCCACAGGATTCGCACGTATCAGAATTCGCAACGTCTCTAAACGACGTTGGAATTTTGATTTCCCATGACGTGAAATCACGTCTTTACTCAGTAAACAGTTATTTTCTAGACACCCTATATTTTCTTCAGTCCCAAATGCCATTCGAAATTTCCATTGGAAACTCCTAATTCTCTCAAACCTGGAAATACACATGCTTTTCGTTCGAATGCTTTCCTATCTCTTGATATATTCTTTTTACCAGTTAAAGAAGGGTCTGTCTATTTTGGAAAAGAAAGACAAAAGTTTCTTCTCCGTTTCTTCCTTTTTCCCAATCGCTTCTACTTCTTTTTTCGTTCTGATTATATTTGTTTGAGGATCAGGAAAAATAATAATAAAAACGGGAAAAGTTTCCTCTTTGCTTCCTTTTCGATTTTATTTTATTCCTATCTTCACTTCATTGGCTTCACGACTGCCAACCGATAAATGGCGGGCATTAGTCAATTCCCTATTCTCTTCTCTCTCCAGTTTATTTTTTCCCATTTTCTGTTGGAGAATCTTTTCTTCTATTCTATACCAGTTCGTCCTGTGATTCTACACTTCTTATTCACTCCTGATATTCCTTGTTTGCTTCCGAATATCTCTTCCCTGACTCTTTTTTTCCGTTTCTCCAGCTCGGTATTGTTATTTTTTCTTTAAAAAAGGAGCAGAGTTGTTTTTTTTTCTGGGATAAATGTTGCCATAGAAAATTTCTTTCCCGTTTTTTTGTTGGACTTTCGATTTCAGGAAACCAATTCATTCGATTTTCTGCTATTTTTTTGTATTTCTTGGAGTTTTAAATATTTTAAATAATGGGTTAAGTATTTGCGTACCGTAAACTAAGACTACTTTGGTGAGATCCCTTTGCCTAAAACTATAAAATAATGAAACAACCTGTAATTACTGTAGGAAAAAAAAATTTAGAACTCGGTTTTTGTAGTTTCCGCTAAGTAGAGGTAGTAAGCAAAGCAACTGAATGCATCGGGTAGCTCACGAAAGGCCGACTAGGCAGCAGCAGTGGTGGTTTTGTATGCTGTGATTGCATGAGGTTTGTTTTTATCTCTCAAAAATAACTTCAATTATAGTCCAGCTCTTTTACGAGAGGTAGGGACCTAATTAGAAACGCAATTTAATGCTTTTGACTGTAGCGTGATTAAAATTCATTGAAGCTTTCATTTTTTGCGAAAAATTTGATTGAAAATTTACGCTGTATATATACTAGTTATAATAATCGGCGCTGCCCGGGTTTTCTTCAGTTAGTGGGAGGGTGGTAAAAGTGAAAAACCATTATAAAGGAATGAGCTATCATACACAAAACTGGCAGGATTAAAGAATTGACAAACCATTTCAAAGGCATATAAGGTCTGGCCATTCTTTTTCCACCATATGTCCATGAACTTTTAATTCTGTAGCAGTTTTTTTTAACGTTCAATTAATTCAGTACATATACCATATAACCAACATTTATTAATACTCGCCTGCAATAAGAGGTTAGAAAGTATGAATAGAAGAGTTGATCCACTTTGCCCAAGAATATTGAGAAGACACCAACGAATAAGGCAAACACACAAAAAATAATAAAAGTCCTAATGCATTTCAACACCAATGGGTGCCGTCTTCAGAGGAAACATTTAACCACTAGTCTCGCTGACCGAGTTTCCCACTTGGGTTGAATACCAAATCTTCACGCTCGGTTGCTCAGCGGAAGAAGTACGTGTGTTCACTTCAAACGTCGTGGTCAGAATGAAGCTGTGAGCCTGCGTGAGATACTAATGCAGCGTCCTGATTGGACATTTGCGGAATAGTGCTATCCGATTGGTCCATTCGAATTTTCTTGTAATTCCCGCTCGAAATGAATTTAAGCCATGGTGTTGCGATCGGGGATGTGGATTTATTATCGTTCACTAGTATATTTTTGAAGGCCCGAATATATGTGCCTTCGTAGAAATCTAGAATGATCTAGATTCGGGCCTTCAAAAATAAAAGTTAGCAAAGATTTATAGTGATGGCTTCCCTTGCCTTGTGCTCGCAAGTATCGAAACATTCGCGTCGTTCTCCCCATAAAGACAGCCATCAACTCGATGCAACGTACAAGCCATTTGACTAAAATGTATAGCTAAACCCTAGTGACTAGAGGGAAAAATTGCACGTGTTCCCAGTGACGCATAAGGGCCGGAGACCGCAGCTGGCATTTTGAAAGAAGTGAGGATGAAGACTTGTGGGGAAGTAAGAAGAAGAAGTCGGCATTTTGAAGTGGAAGAGATTTGAGAATGGTTCTAAACACATAATGTATACAAAATATATATACAGTGTCTCCACTGTGACGGGAAACGAAGAAACAAAGAAGAAGCTTTCCTGTTACGTGGCCTGCCCTTCCGCCACAATAGATTGTCCAGAATCTATTTTAGCTGAAAAAACGAAAATGATTTCCATTTGGTTCAACATCACCTTTCATACTAACTGAACCAGACTATAGCTAGATGTAGTAAACGATAATTTCTGAAAAATGACTTTCCTCCCATTCATAACAATACCAGAAAAAAAAGCTATAATCACTGAGTAATTCTTTTCTCGTTATTTCAACATTCAAACTACTAAAATCCAAATGACAGAAACCATATTAAAAACGTATAATCACTTCAGACCGATCCGTTTCAGACATAGAAAAAATATCGGTATGGATTTTTTAACTCTCCAGATGATAAATCTCATGATAATTAACGGTCCTGCAATTGAATAGCTTTGAGTAAAAAAATTTGTATCCCTCCTCCAATACTCGAAAGGCAATTAAAACTATATTCAATGGATGCTCTCAATGTCCATCCCGATTCCCTTGAGTTAATGATCGAAGTATGAAAAGGAGTCTCAAAAAATAAGCAACTCTTTCCGATCCAAAAAAAAGAGACTAATTTCAAATTCAAAAACCATTTTCACCATTTTTTTTCGCTTTCGATTGTGATGATATCTTTTAAAAACCCTTTATGTGAGATGGTACAGCTGCTAATGACTGCTGCGGGGGATTCCTTAGATATACTGACAGAGAAAGGATTTTTAAAAAGATAATAAGAAATGTAACATATTGTCCATTACACACTGAAGAAAGGAAATGACGCCATCTTAAGGAAAAAAAAATGTAATAATAATAGAAAGAATCTGAGCTTCAGGCGTCGAGAGATATCTTTTCTATGGTTCGATCTCATTTAGTTCTTAACGTTTCTCTCAGCCGTTATCCCATTAGCAGTTACTATTTTCCGGATACTGAGTAGCAGTTCTTGAATTTTTCCTGCTTCCATCACAATGCTCTCGAAATACTCTTCTTATCTCAGTACTTCCACCGAAACGTACAGTTAATATCGTACAGATATATATAAAGCATAAGTGTGTGTGGGGGGGAATCTTTACATTCCATTCTTCACGAATTCTTCTCCACTATTGTTCCGATAGCTATAATTTCCTGATGCAAAGTGATTTATATTGGCTACTATCGTATCTGCTATCAACTTAATGGGAGTTATCCATTCCGCTTTCATATATGGTAGCGATTTTATTTTTTTTGAACATTTGAGTGCCGATATTTTGTTGATCCTTGTGTGTGTTGGAGATAAATTGAGGGTATAGGATAGATTTTTGCTTTTGAAATTTCGCAAATTTATTGTTTTGTTTGGTAAATTGTGCGTTTATTATGGAAGAATAATAATGCTTTATTTGTCATGAGGGACATCATTGTGACGACCAGAGGCGCATTTATAGTTTTGCCGCCTCCGGTCTCCACTAATTTTGCCTGTTCTGGTCTAATTTTCTTCATTGATCATTCCTTGAATTCGGAGCGATGGGCTATAACCCGTTTGTCATGTCCCCATTCCTGCAAGTACACTTGTGTCTCTAAGTCACACTTTTGGTCACTCCAATGCTCACACACGCTTTAAGTCACTGTTTTAGTGATTTACATGCTTGCACATGGTTGGAAATGTCAAGGTAGATTATAGTGTTTACAGAGCATTAATACACTCTCTAACATTTAGAATTATATATTAGATGGAAAAACTGTGCTGAAAGGTAAATATAACAAATGCAAAATATACAGAAAACTGGATGCTGTGAAGATATTTATTTTTTGAGATGTGGATTTTTTTAAATTAGGGAAAAACTCATCTCTGCTTCTAGTCGAACCCAGGTCCCTTGTTTACCGGACGAGTGCTCTCACCACTGAGCTACAGAGGAGAGAGAGAGATTTTCCTTCACTGGAGGGTATATATGCCGAACGGGACCGTACAATATACACACAATCAGCTAATACCTCCTTAAAAAATCCACATCTCAAAAAATATATATCTTCACGACATCCAGTTTTCTGTGTATCTTGCATTAACAAGTAAAGAGCGACATCACGTCATAAATATAACAGATGTTTATATAATTCACAAAGCATTTATATTACATTATATACCTTTCAATCCGACAACTATCCATTAACTAATCCATTAGCAACTATCAATATAGTGAATAAATGCATTTACATAAAATATTCTCACTCTACCGTATTTAAATAATATAATTTCACTGTAGTGATTATTAACATTGCCATCATTTGCAGAAAATTTTCCAAAATAATTGATGTAATTTGCTTGCACTAACATTTTTCCATACTATGCTATTGGTACATTATTAATAGGAGATACGCGGTCTTCAAAATCATAAATTCAGTATGATTAACCACTTGTTTTATGACAATTGTTAGTTTCAAAAATTTGTAACCAACATATTGTTGTCTTGGCTGTGCTAATTTCTGTTCAGCTTGGTAGCTGGATGCTGAGCTGATAATATCTCGCTTCTGAAGCATCTTTTACTTCCCAAAGTACTTTTTTGAACAGTTTCTTCATATGTTTGTAGAAGGGTGGAATTTGAAGATCAGCGTGCAGGTCGGTTACTCTGAAATATTTCGGAGGATACTGATGTTTCTGGAGTTTGTAAATGTGTATTGCTTTTCTGAGCGAAAGCCCAAGCCGGCGCACCGTATGTAAGAACAGGCCTGATTAATTTGACCATACATTATTTTCTTGTTTTTTAGTGATACATGTGACTTTGGGTAGAAAAAACAGAGGCGTTCCATTGCAATTTATGATTTTTTTATCATTTGCTTTCATGATGAAATTCAGGCGAGTGTCTATATATATACACACTTTGTACTTAGGGGAGTACTTTGTACTCTCTCTCTTTGTAACTGTGCTTGGGTCAATCGCTTGATGTTCAAGTAAGAATTCGGTGGAATCTCTTTATGTGTCAGCCACGAAAAAACACACTTTTGAACATTTGATTCGGCCCTATTCACTTAATTCAAGTATTCAGCTTCTTCCATCAGCTCTTGGAGGTTGCTAATAGCCTTGGAAGCTCTCTTATCTGTACATATCATTAGAGCATCGTCTGCATATAAAGTGAGAATTCCCATAGGCACCTGTGTATCATCATCATCCATAAAATATCGTGTAATATTGGTCCAAGTTTGAGTCCCGCTTTAATGCATTTTTTGGATGAATACGCTTCTTAATTTGAACTGAAATGTTCCGGAAGAACAAATACGATCTCAATTACATTACTGGATTTTGTACTTATTATCGAAACCCTATTTTAATAAAATATATATATATACATTTACCATTTGAAAACATTAACAGTGTCAAAAACTGAATAACAATTATTAAATATATTTTTAATTAATAAGTTTATTCAATTATTTATTATTTTTATTTTAATTATTATTATTAAATACATGATTACTGAGAAATACAAGGATTATGAAACAGTTGGATAGTATTTAGTATTAGGGTTTTTCCGTCTTCAAGTATTGCCGCCAGGTGGAGCAGCGTAAACGAATTTAAAATGCCCTCGTGTACAACTGCAGTGCACAATCCCTTCGTTCCGCGGAAGAAATACCGGTACTTCTGCCGTTCACGGGACAGAAACTTGTGTATGTGACCCGTATTTTACGGCACAACCCGTAATTTTGGAGCTAATTTTGGCCATCTCAAGTTTTTTCTTAAAAATGTCCCCGGATTTCAAAAAGCCCAAATTGTATTTTTGGAAATAAGATAATTCTGATGACTTTATAAATTAAATTATTGTGATTTATATTATAGTCACATATAAATATACTTATCTCACATATTTCTCAATTAAATACTTTTTTCAGTGAATTAAATTTTCATCGATCAACTTACAGGCCTCTATTTCTCGCCATTAGAAATTTTGCAATGATTTTACCGATAGATGTCCCCACATAATTTTTTTTTAATTTTAATAACTATAAACTATACAACCCCTTTGAAACATGAATAATATATCCGAGTAATACACGTTATATGCATAATTTTTCTAATTGGAAGTATGCTTCTAGAATCAACGGTTCGCCTGTAAAATACCGCAAGGGAAATTATATCGAATAACCCTGTATATTGGTGAAGTTTCAATTTTATTTGGGCTGTTTTTTTCTGTATATTTATTTTGTTTTCTTAATACTCATGTTGGGTTTCGATGTATTGTATTGTATTAATAAATGTGTATTAATCATGTAATTTCAGAGAAAACCGCTAAAAAGAAACCAATCCAGCTTTCTTTTTGTGGTCTAATTCACGTTCAGTACGTGTAAAAAATAACTATTTATTCTGAACGCAGAGACTTTGTCAAAACATATTTTACATTGTAACTGTCCATAGTGGCTCCAAGTAATAACAGTAATAATGGGAAATGGCTTATCATTCTTCATATTTATCAACTAATGTTCGATATTTTGGAAAACTTGAAACACCGATATTTACTTCAAATCTAAATCAATCCAAGACGAGTGAATCAATAACGTACTCAAAGAAAACATTCATTAGGACAATCATGAAAAATCATTATTTTACCGAAAACTAGGAATGATCTCGAGTAATTAGAATTATAAAATAACAACTATACGTATTAGATATAAATTAACATCAATACGAAGCTATTGATTCCCATAAAATAACCATCGAATCTTCAAAATCTTCCAAAACGCATCCCACTCCACTTTTATTCACCCCGATTCCATTCGAAATCCGATTCCGAAACGCAAATTCATAAAATAAAATCTTTTTCCGACGAAGAAGATTATCGAAAATTATTTTAATTGGGTTCCGCTTTGATCGTCCGTCCATACTCTTCACATCGAGTGGACAAACAATTACAGAGTTAATTAGCTCAGAGAGGATTCCTGTACTAATTAATAAGGAATGCTTCCCCCCCATCCATCGATTCCGTTCCAATCGGAATCGGTCGATGGATCCTTATTAGCAAAAGGAAAGATTCTTTTCCGATCGCGTTCCCTTTGGATTTCCATTCGGAAGCGGAATCGCATGTAGTATTAAAAACCTAATTAAAATTCACAGAACGTGGGGGAAGAGATATTTATAAATACTCTGGAACTAAAACTCAAATTAAAAGCATCGGCTACAAATTTTAACCCATTCGTAAGAATTTATCTCTCGACGGTTCAAATCCCTCAGGAGAACGCGGAATAAATTACCGCTAAAGAATTTACCGAATATTTCGATTTTTCTGCCCTTTTCTCTCTTCTCCCGTGTTACGTACTATTTTTGTTCCAGTAGAAACAAATGATGGGAAGAGAGAGCTAGAGTTGATTGTTCATTAACCAATTATCTATATGCACGAAAAATACGGCGGACATTAGTAAAAAGTCAACGTCATGTGCGTAGATAAACTTTTAAGTCGGATTTTCCTGCTTTTGTGTTCCGGATATTCTAAATTGGGAAAAGGATTCGATGGATCGGGATAGGAAAAGAAACAATTCCTACTCACCTGTATTTTTCCCCTATTAAAATCTTTTGTAATCGTAAGACAAAACCCATGAATTACTAATGTACTCTCGTTCGTGAATATTAAGATTGTATCCATTAGTAAGCGACTTATTGTATTGCTTAGATTATGCGATGTTCGGCTATATTCGGAAGTTTATGTGATGGAGTCTTTGTGATGGAGGTGAAAAACTAATAGGCCGAGTTTTCTATGGGTTCGGAGAAATCCCTATTTACGGATGATAATGTGTGTAAAGAATTTTTAAAACACGAATTGTCTTTTCTCAAAATATTTGGATTTTTGTGAGAAATTTATGGTTGCTTCAAGCATAACAGACTCTGTGATCAATTAGTCATTAATTAACGGAATATTTGTTTTAACCTTTTTAAGATCACGTGCGTAATATCACGTCCAAGCACTAGCGGAATAAACTCAATTTTTAAACTCAAAGATTTGATACTGTGCTGAACATCACTTATTAACATGCACTTGGAAACGTGAAATTCTGTCTGTTGGCTTCAGGGCAGACATCGCAACAACTTTCTAATTTTGTGACATCCGTGTTTTACGTTATAAAAACTAGTACAGGGTAAGTTTTGAACGACTTTTGAGCATTTGTTAAATTGGAATCGTACCTCTACGACACGGCGTTTGTCTGATGAGATAATGGCTGCTTTAGCACTTACAGAACACCATGTATAATATAGCGGAATATTATATTAAAACTTTGTAATGATATAATGAGTAGATTATATTTTACCAATCATGTTTCAAACTGAAGTAAAATGTAAAAAAAAAACATTTTTCGTTAAACACGTTAGAAGTTTTTATTATACAAATACAAATACAACGCCACAACAGGCAAAATGTCCAACGAGGTGGTTGAGAAAAAGATGCCCATAAAAATATGGATGTCATATATTTCAAAATATAGCAACCCAATTAAAAATGCAATTAACAATTGCATTATTCACGGTCTACTTGTACGCAAAAATGCAACAACACTAAAGTGGATGTAACTTTGGTTCTGAGCGTCATATAAGCAAACAAGGTCTGCTTTGGGCTCACAAAAAATATCGATTGGGCTTCATAAAAAATTCGATATTATCTTCCAAAATGACGTTTTCGATGTAGTCGGATACCTTAAGCAACACGCGGCACATTTTCCGAAGCACTTAAGTGGAACATGCCACATTCACAGATCATTTAAGTGACCCGCGGTAGCAGCCCACGACAAGTTTTCAAACCGAAATGGCCCACACTTTAGGTTCAACACATTTTTGGCGTAAATAATTAAAGTTAACCTCTTATAACCTGTCTGCAGTAGGAATAATTCATCAAGAAGCCACGAATCTTTGAGAATATCTTAACGAATGCATAGGGTAAGAAATTGGAGCAAAATAAGTTGAATATACGGTCACATTAACGCTAGAGAATAAGTTTTACACAAATTGTAGCGCGCATGTAATTTTTTTAGTAAACATGTGGGCCAAACTTCTCACCCTTCAAGGAAGGGCATCTAAACACTTGCAGCAGAGCATCGGGGTTTCAACCGTAAATTCTTACTATGCTAAACCCCATTACTGTACCGATATTATCACACAGTGGCAAACTATAAAGACAACTTTATCGATAAGGAAATTGGCAGAAACGGTGGCAACTATAAGACATCTTTATAGATAACAAGATATAGGTTTCCTCAACTGAAATATATCGTACATATTTATTATTCTTTTAAATTGAGAAGTTTTCGGGAGAAGAAATAACAGATATTTATCCGAAACGAGAGAGAAAGAATGCTTTTTCGCTTATTATTTAATGAGAAATTTCGCTTCCAAGGATATACATTCTCTATCCTAATAATGATAATATAAAAAAATTAGGTAAAAAAAGATGGAATCATCGAAGGAAATCATTAACCGAATCCCCTTCAAAAAGTTCCTAATTGGGGAATTTATGGGAAAGAAGAAGCGAAATAAAGAAATGACGGAGAAATAATTTTTTCATGAAAAAAGTGAAAATATTGTACATTTATTTCTCTCTTTCTATTTTATTTTATTTTTTGGGGAATAATTGGCCACCATTTTCCGCATCTCGCCAAACTAAACTAATGAACGCGAGAAACTGACCGAAGAAATTTAATAAGGTTCGCGTTATGGGGACGGCGGTGAAAATTACAGTCAATTTTTTTGGGGGTGACGTAATAATTTGCCGCAGTATAAAAAAGATGGCTGAAAACATATAATTTGGCATAAATTGGGATACAGTTTTCTCATTACAGTTATATTTTCCTTTGACTCGATACACTTGAGAGACCTTCGATTATTGCATACACTATGTTTGCCAAGTGTGTGGGGTTTTTTTTTGGAATTTAGGAATTTTATTCAATTCCTAGGAAAATACTAGGAATCGTTTTAAAATTTCAATCACATGAACCCTATACTTGCATTTACAATTTTCATTAAATTTTAGTCACGAGTGCATTTAGGGTAGCGACATAAAATTAAACAAGCAATCCTGTATGATAAATTATTGTCAAAAAATTTAACTTTCATATAATTTTGTGTGTGTATTTCCTCCTGAGAATAGCACGTATATTCACAAAAGACATAAATGTTTTGTATAAAAGTTATAACTTCCATCATATGCTTTTTGCTTACAACATGCGGAGTTTTCAAGCAAATTATACGAAATTCACGGAGAATAACCAGAAAAGTGTCCGTTGCTCCGTTGCGGAAGGTTCCTAGCGTACTAGAAACGTTTTTATGAAATGAAAAGAGTCATTTCCAGTTATATCCTCACTCACATTTCCTCCATTCCTAAGTCATATTGCACAAATATCTCCGAATAGATTACATCAATGACGGAAGATTTGGTCTAAAATTGGAAATATGCACAAATACGATGCAGGCAAAGATGTAAATATAAATAAAGATGAGAAAGATTTTTCAATATAACGTTCTCTCTTGCAAAATACATCGGAGTCTAATTCCAAACCCACCTCGAATTCGAAAAATTCTCATTCAGTTCTCGTTCTGTTTAAAGGCCTTCGGTTCGATATCGAATGACCTTCGATCGGAAATCGAATTCGGTATTTAAATGGGGGACGGAAGGAAATACTTGCTTCTTCCATATCCCACCCTCAAATAACATTTTACAGCAAAAAAAAAATTTCCAAATAACCAAAATCGGACGAAGAAAATTGCTTTTTCCTCTCTTACCTTATTCCCTAAGATGAGAGAGAAATTGCATTTTTCTTTACTTTTATCTTTAAAATTTCCATCGTCTCTTATAAAGAAATATGAATGATACAAAATTTATGGAGGATATTGAATGACTCGAAATATGTTTTCGAAATATCAATTTTTCTTTTTTTTCGGTCCTTAATTTTTTCTTCAGATATTGTCTTTCATAGAAATATGAAAATATAGGAATTTTTTTTGCCCCTTCCTTATTGAATGATAGTTGAATGTGCGAGAAATCGATCCTAATCGGAAATGTCATTTCCATTTCACCTGTCATCAATCATTTACACGTGTTCGTTCTGAGACATCTGCGTATACAATGCAATAGAGTATATTCTGCTCTGTCTTTTTTGTTTTTAAATTCTAAATTTTGAATATAATTCACATAAGAAAGTCTCCTCGATAATAACTACGAACTGTAATATTGTTTTATCAAATATAGACTGAAGTGGGAAAAATAATTATTTTATATTGAAATATGGGACAGCCAAAACTATAAGAGAATATCCCGTAAAATACGGGTTATATGGTCACCCTATTTTTTAAAGTTTCTGACCCGCGAGTGAGAGAAGTACCGTATATCAGTCCCACTGGCTGAAAAGGTGTTGTGGTGTGTAGTCCTGTTCTATGCCAGTTTTCCTCTAAAAAACCAAGTACTTATTAGGCATTATATCTTTTCCACAATTTTCTTTCGAAGTCCCAGGCTGCGGTCTCCGGCACTTATGTGCCACTGGGCGTACGTGCAATTTTTCTCTTCAGTCATTGGGGTCAGCTATCCATTTTAGTCAAATGGGTTGTACGTTGCGTTGAGTTGATCGCTGTCTTCATGAGGGGAACGACGCGAGTGATTCGATACTGAGTGATTCGGAAAGGGGGGGAGCGACCTCTATACATATTTTTTTTAAATCTGCTTCACTTGCACAAACGTGTATAATTTCTTTTTAAGTGAAATCTTAATTAAATTTAATCAAAGAAAATATTAAAAATCTCTCGGATTACTTTCATATAGGGCTTATTTCCGTATAATCGAAACACGTGAAAGATTTTGGACCTTAATGGATGGGTCGGTTTGGGGATATTGTCTTCAGAAGATGATTTCACATATCAAAAACAAATTTCATAATCGAAAGAATCACTTTCGTAATGATCACTCACAAGGAACGCTTGAAACCGCGAGTAATAATAATGCGCTTCATTCCTACGAGCCTCCAAGTGTGATTTTCACTGATATATTTGGATTCAAAATCGGAGAAAGTTATAAAAGAACAGCAAAAACTGACTGACACAACGATCCCTTTCTCTCATTTATGCTGTTCTATCCCAACTTTTCTCTGGTTTTTGAATTGGGATATCTCAGCAAATGTTGCCCTTATAAATACTTATAAGCACTTATAAGGACAGGGTGACAGTATAAGAATCTAGATGTCTTATTTTGTGGCACACTGTATTTTGCCTCTCAAAACTGGTACAGGGTAATAATTTTTGAATGATTTTTTGAGAATTTAAAAATTGAAACTAGACCTGTATATATGTACGACGGACGATTGATGAGATGAAGGCCGCATTAACACTTACAGGACACCCTGTATATGTTTTCTATCATAAATTCACACACGTATGTTAGAGACCCAAAAAAAATCGAGATTTCTTTAAATTTAAAGGGTTTCACTACATACATGGGGCATACATGGGACGTCTGAACACAACTAAAAATCAGGGTTTTCAACCTTTCAGACCGTTACTCCACGCAATATTGTTAAACGATTTCTTAAAAATTAAACATCCGCTGGGGGGCCGTCACAACAAGAAGCCGAACACTATCAGTCTTTGAAACACGACAACGTGTGCGAAATTGTATGCTCTATCTTTGAATATTTCAAGCATGTTATCTTTGTCAATAATATCGAAACAAAACAAATACCCACTTAACCGCTCGCCGGGAATTTTTGGATCTAATAAACTCACTCAGCTCCTTTGGAACCTGCATGTTCCCCCTACGCGAAGGTTCAAAGAAGGTATCATCAAACGGTGTTTGGTTATACGACTCATCGGATGGCCCGGCACGGGCAACTAGATCGTTCTCTCGACAACTATCGCATAACACCTTCCAAGCTGCTTCAAATCAGTTAATTTATCCTTGGCTGATGCATCATCCACCCATTCACCACGTCGCAAGCGAACATATTCGGCTACATCACGTACGGATTTGCCTATTATCGAAATGCATAAAAAATTGCAGAGTATCTCTTCCCCTGGCCGCATGGTGCACGTTCCGTGGATGTCCGTCCCGTATTCCAAGCGAGGAAGTAATGGCAAATAGCATGTGTATTACTTATATCAGTTATAACCGCGACCGCCGTCTTTATCGTCTATCGTGTTTCACCAATATAAAACCCGTAGCTGTCACACTGCAACTTGTTGCAATTGCAGTGCCTCAACGTTATAGTTTTTTCAAGCTTATGTCTTTCCTTAAAATATAATAATAAAACAGAAGAATAGCCTATACGCACAATGCCGTCGATCACAGGAAAAAGAAGAGGGAATCTATGTCATGGTGTAATTATGACTTTCTGTGGATGGAAGAGAAGAAGATACTGAACCAACCTGTGCAATGTGAATGTGTGTGTGCGCGCGTCTTCTCCCACCCCGACACGTGTGAGCATCAGGAGAAGCAAAGAATATCTCTTCCGTGTCATAGCTAAACTCTAAATCATAGGCGAAACTATACTTATCAAATGTACTGATCATGCCCTAAGAGTACAGAAAAATATGCAATAAAACTCTGAAAAAAGCGCAAAGATTGAAGAAAACACGCATTTAGAAGAACAAAAACATGCACTTGAAAATACCTAAAAATATGACCTCAAAAAACAATAATATTCAATAATGAAATATTTTATTGAAAAAAAATTAAAGAAATTCGATTTTAAAAAAAATTGAAGAATAAAAGGATGAATACAATCTTGAAAAATTTTGTATCCTGAAATTGTTTCTCTTATTCATTATTAAATCATTTCTCCCATTAGTTCTGTGAAATGTTATCTATATACAGTACAGTTACGTTTCTATATATTTATATATATAAACGTAAATTTTAAATTACTTCGTTCACCGAATCAAGAAAACATTTCTTCATTTCAATTTTTTTTAATACCATTACTATCCATTTCTGTAACTACGTAAGCTTTTTTCATTGGAGGGGGGCCACTGAGAAACCACTTCGAGCTAAAGAGTAAAATGAAAGAAAAGGTGAAGTAAAGACAGAGAAAAAATCAAAAAGTTAGTAAAAAACCATCAAATGAAATTTCAGAACACATAATACAGAACTAAAATGCATAAACGTATTCAAAATAATGCTTTGATAGTAAAAGCATAAGGAATGTAAAAACATTCTCTGTTAATTACCCATTCTCGAATAGCTCCCACTAAACATAAAATTGCCCCCCTTAAGAATGAAATCGCCTGCTTGTGAGGCGTGGGCCACACGTTAGCGTCCAGGGCCCACCAATCTATTCAACAATATTTTTCCGTTTAACATTCCAATATGTTTTAGAAAAACTCAACACGTCATAGTTTATTCTAATGAGAAAAATTCTATTCCCTTATTTATATATACCCTGAGTAAAGGGAATAAATTAGGAGGCAATAACGTGCTCGTCGCCTAGGGGTTGACGACTGACATTATAGGTTTCCTTCGCTACTTTCCAAGACTGACGCAGGACACGCAATTTGTCATCACGAACTAAATCGAGTTTACACCGTGTTGCCTCTTCAAGAAGTAGGTGATTAACTAACTGTGTATTGTTGAAGAATGAGTGGAAAGTCATTCATGCCCGCTAGCTGAGCGGTGATGTAATCACCGATATCTCGTATTCGGTGACCGTTCTTGTAGCTTGCCGTTCTCCAGCTTTAACTGTATAACGTCAGTTTTTATGTCGTGTCTTAGGTGAGCTCGAGTCTTTCCGACGGGAATTCCAATATATGCGCTGACATTCTCTCAATCGAGTTCTCTCTTAGAAAGCTTTAAGAGTCTTATTCATAAACTCGGTTCGAGAATAAATGTTAATAAATGAACCTCCATTCATTTTTTGTTGTACTCCGTAATAAATGAATGTTTGATCTACTGTCAAGTTACATGTTTATGATTTATTTAGGTCCAGCGCCGCCCTGGGAGGGAATTAGTAGAAAGAAATAATTTTAGAATTATACAAAAAATGATTTTATAACGAATCAAAAGTAATAACTTTGGAATTATTGCAAAAATAATAATTTGAAAATTTTTGAAAGAAATCATTTCACAATTAATTGGAAAACGAATAATTTCTAAATTATTGAGACAAACTATTCCATAAATGATAAAAATTTATAATTCAAATTTCATGAATTACTTTCATCTTCACTACTATCAGAAACAATTTCAGAAATGACAAGAATTTCCACGATTATTTTGTGTAAACATTCATAGTTTTTTCAATCATCAGATTATCAATACAGTTCATGTAAAATTCATGAAACGTGGGGGAAACTTCGCGTACTCTTTACGATAAGTCGCCGCGATTCCCCCGATGTTCGCATGGATGTTCCCGAGAAGATATTCATTTGTGAAATAATAATGTTCTCTCCGTTGCCGTGCGGAGATTTTAATTGGCCCTTTGATGTGACAAATGAAGCCGACTCGAGAGAACATTCCGCGTATAGGTATTCTATTGCTTCTAATTACCCTTTGTAGAAAATACTGAATTTAAGCTCCCCGGTTATTAATTTTTAAAAGAAGCCTTTTCAACTTGAGATAATTAACTCGGTAATTACACGTTCACTCGCAGCATAAGTAGTACGTATTGGAGATAAAGGCTGAAAGTAATTAAAAAAATTTCGAAGGCCTTGTTTTTCTTTCTTCTTTCCTCAATCGAACTCGTTTGAACTAAAAATTGAAAATTTATTTAATATTTTTAGAACTCGAAGGAGGAAAGAATTAAGTTTGAGGAATTCGGATAAAATCTCAACGTTGAAAAATTCATATTCGGATAAAATCAGGGGTGCAATTAGAGCTCTAAATGTGGACTTTTCTCGTAAAAACACGTTAGGTTTCTTTCAAATTTCACTGTTGCCAAGTAACAAGTGTCCGCTAATTCCAAGTGAATAAGTGTCGTATTTACTAACATGTAGGGCTCGGATTTTTATGACATGTCATAAATTTGCGATTGGTGACCGTTCCATTATAACGAACGATTGGAGAAATCCAAAATGTTTTCATATAGCAACTATCCTTTACGTTCCCATTCGATAAAACGACCTCTTTCTATAACGTTCAATTTCCGTAGTACGAGGAAGGGCGCGGGGTTCGTTATAGCTGCGACAAGCTCAGAATTCTGTAACTCAATTTTGTACAGCGCTTTCTGTCGACGAAAATTTGAACTATTTTCTGTATCAAAAAAAAAAATAAAAACCTTTCGTGAGAATAACTTTTCGCATTTAAATTACCAATTACTTCAACTTTTATGAATTTTCAAACTATATGCTAATTTATCGTCAGCCTGTATTTTCAGTTTTAAAAAGGTAGGTAGGATCTGTAGAGCGCTTTGTATGAAATTCTTATTTAAGATAAATTCAATTTTCTACCTCTTTTCTAAGACGTCGTATCTTACTTCAAGTATGTGCTCGTACCAATAAGTCAGTAAACATTTATTTCATTTATAAAATCAATAAATGTATTGAATATGCGTTCTTTTTCATTATTTCCTTAATACGCGGTATCTCTTTCTAGAAAATACAATTATCTATTCTCGGAGGCCTTAATTTCCATTGTAAATTTCATAAATTAGTTTTTGTTTCGGAACCAGAAAAGTGAATAAAAAAAATATATTTTTTAGAACTTCAATGAAATCCCAAAAAAGATTAACATCGCAACGTTAAAGAGAAATACGAGTAATAAAAACCGCCAAATACGAGAAATTACCGTAAATAAAAGATAAAAATAGAGTCCATAGATCTCTCGTGAGGAAAAAACTGAATAAAATAGGAATTGGCTTTTTAATTAGAGATAAAAAAAAGAAACAGGGGAGAGAATGTATCTCGGAACGAAGAAGATAGTCAAATGTAATTAAAGAATATTCAATTATATTGTAATCAGACTTACATTGGGATCAAAGAGAACGCGAAAGAAACGAATTTCGTTAACGCCTGTATCCAATAGCCTGGAAAATAACATGTATTTCGATTCATTTGCTCGATCAAAAGTGCGTACGACGAAAATTTTTGTTTCCCAGTAAATAAAGTAAGAAAGAAGCCACACGGAAAATCTTTTGTCTTCAATTGAGAGAAAAGCATTTTTGTTCTTTTTGTAAAACGTAGAAAAGAAACAATTAAAAACTCTATTGAATGGCATCAGAATTGGAATGTAATTCCCGTATTTATTCGAGGTTTATTAAGAGCTCGTGCAAATCGTGTGTTTGAATATTTCGGTTATTTATTGATGTTTATATTTATTGTATTTCAATGATTTTCTCTAGGGTAATGTAGTGGGATCGCGTGTTCCATCAATGTATTATAAATTGTTCCTCCGTTTCATTCAAGGTTTGTGCTGATGACCGAGTGGGAATCGGATTCGATTATTTTATTTGATGGACGTGATGAAAATATTCTTGAGATATCCAAAGAGGATTCTCTTCCCTGAGGTCAGGAAGCTTTTACGAATGCATGGGAAATACAGAATATTCAAACAGACAACTTATTAATTATAGAGGGTGTCCCATACATTCGAAAATAGTTTGGAAATTCATAAAAATTGAAGGAATTTTTGTATATTTGAATGCTGTTTGTGAAGAATGCTATTCTCACGAAGAGGGTTTTTTGACACAAAAAAACAAGCTCTAGTTGAAATTTTCATATATTCGATAGAGGACAATGCACAGAAGTAAATCTAAATCGGCATGATTACAGCTGAACCTTCTTGAAATATCTTCTGCGTCCGCAACATTCGTAAAAGTTCAACCGGTGATTCCATCGTGGTTGGTAGATGCACGGTTTCAGTCCGAAAGAAGCATTTCTTGATGAAAAAGTTTTTTTTTCGCTTTTCCGTGTCTTTGAATAACACAGTTCATGTGCCCGGCAATTTCCCCATGGAAATATACAGTTGAGTCTCTCTACCTTCTCCTCTTGCTCTATTTTGCTTTTTCCGAATTGAAGTTTATTTCTTCCTACAACGAACTCAGACGACGGTAGAAAAATAAAATGACCGGGAATGAAATACCGGAAATGAAAAGGAAGTTCGTAAAATAGATACTCGATTGATATGAGCGTTCGTAAAATAGAGCGGACATTAGCTCTACGGCATGCTAAAAGAAAAAAAAATCGTTTAAAGAAATCAGGAGAGAGGAACAGTTCGTAAAACATAGCGTGTTCGTAAATTGGAGGTTTGTGAACATCGAGCGTCGATTTTATGAGTAACGCAATGGAAATATGTTCAGTTTCCGGTAAAGATCGAACGACGGAGTTAAGTGATTGCTAGTTAGTGATCGAATTATTATTATTTCCGTTGCGTTCTGGTAAAGTACCGACAGTCACTGCCCCAAACAGTAAGTTTATACAATAGGTGAGAATGAAAAAAGGAATACAAATACAACGCCACAACAGGCAAATTGCCCAACGAGGTGGCTGACTTAAGAACATCATAGATCCCCGAGCCATTTTTTGGAGGGCCTACCTACTACTGCTACACCACACATGCACTCCGGCCACACACCCCCCCCCCCGCGGATCCCCATAACGAATCGGTACATGCGGGAATGTGCGTGTACGTGTAGTGAAACTTGACGTGAAGTTTTTTGTTTCCCTGTAATGCTTGTTATGTGTAGTGCTGCCATCTGCCACCAGTTTTTCTAACTATGAGTGAAGTGTTATGATTGAATGATTTATCGTTGTAGGACTGTTGCTCTCTGTGGCGAGACTTTTTAACGGGGAGATCGGCTCGCTTTTGCGCCTTGAAGTTGGGAACCACAGAAAACCAACTTCAGCCGACCACCACTGTGGGGTTCGAACCCGGATCCTCGCATCGCGAGTCCGTCACTATAACCACTCGATCACCACAGCGGCCATAATAACATATGACGACAAAAATGGGTATTTGTATAATTTTCGAGGTAATAAAATTAATAAACTATAAAACACACACACTCACGAAGATTTTATTGGATTTGTTTTACATTGGTCTTCTATTAAAATTTCTATCTATACAACAATACCGAGATATTTATATTTCTTATGTCAATTCGTTGATTTTCTATTAATTTCAGAAATGTGTCCAGAACTTTTCATCCCCTCCCTGCATTCAATATTTTTTCCCCGAATCCCCTAAAAAACCGAATTTCGAAAATATATCCCGCACACAAACAAGCAACAATTCCACAGAATTTAAGAGAAATAAAACTTCACCAAAAACAACCGCCTACAATACAAATACCCACATGCGCTATTTTGAACGCTTAGATGATCCCACTTAAACGAATCACAAAAATAAAAAGGAAAATAATAGTAATAATGATAAAGGATTTAAGAACTGAAAGTTTTATTTATACATTTCCATGGTATTTCCGCTAGTTTTCGGTACAAAAAAAGTTTCCATTTTGCCTTATTCTTCTTCGGTATAGCATTTTTTGTTCATTCCCTGGCAACTTGAGGTAAGAATAGATATTATAGTAGTTGCTGAGAGAAGAACACTTGAAGCGGAAATGTTTAAGCGTTTTCCCTAAAGAGATTTAAAAGAGAGGCGCGCGGATTCCATCGTTTCCATCGTGAGGGTAAAATACACTGGAAAATACGGAAAAAAAAACCGAGGGTGTACTTATAAAAGTGAAATACCTCGACATGTGAGGGAACAACCGCTCATACGTGAAGAGAGATTTCGCTTTTTGTTCCTGAAAATCTCGAAAATTTCGCTCAGGTATTATTCGATATTCAGGTAAATTTCGATCTGTATTATTACTTATATCTTCATCCCGATAACTTGAGTCGAGGTATATTTAATTAAACGGATCTTTTCAGTATTACATGCGGTGTTTCGCGAAGGATGTCCGGAAGAATTGTAAATTATATGACTATCTAGCTACAATACCCTGCGCTGCCCGGGTTTTCTTCAACTATTAGAAGGATTGAAAAAGTGACAAACCATTATGAAGGCATATGGACGTTGGAAACATTGTTAGGGAACCGCGGTAAACATTCCGAAATTGATTGTTGAGGCCCAGGAACCATTGTTGCCTGTCGGTTTTTCCGCCTATTGCGGGAATTTTCCCTGCTCTGACGAACTTTTAAAGCAGCCCATCGTTCAATCCAGGCCGTGTTTGGTGTACGTGCAAAATTTGGCGACGATCGATCTAAAATTGTAGATTTGTATAGGAAATATTCACACACAAACACAGAAAATGAAATATAGATTTTGTGTTATAGAGTAAAATATGATGAGAATATGATGAAAAAAAAAGGAAATTAGTTAATGATTATAGAAAGCGAGAGTTTCTGTAAAATAATAATTTGTAGAATTATAAGAGATAAAAGATTTAATTTTTTGATTTAAAATTTTACTTTTTACATAGTAGCCGGTTATTATGCATACTTTTCAAGCATGGTTGGTTAATTTGATAAATTTCTCTAATTCATCTAATTCAATCACTTTTACTGGTGACCATGTATAGTACCCAAACGTCGTTGGTAAATTTGATAAGTGCACAAAGTTATCACTTTTACCTGTGGCTATGCATAATACCCAGGCGTCGCGTCGATGGTAAATATGATAAATCGTCTTATATTATGTACTATACATGATAAATCATGGGGAGGGAAGATGTGTATAATATTCTTACATGCAGTCCTCGATTTCTTTCTCTACGACTGAGTCTCCATCAGAGGAAAAACTGAGGTTCACACCATCAATTGTCCGGGCCCAATTATTTGGCAAGCCTAAAATTAAAAATATAATTCATGTGAGATGATCTTAATGGCTCACGGCACATTTACAGATCATTGTAGTAGTACTCTTACAGATCACTAAAATTACCCGAAGCACATTTACAGATCACTTAAGTGACCCACAGTGCAGTTGCACATCACTTGAGTGGCCATCAGCGTAGTCCCGTATCATTTAGGTGGCCCTCGACGCATTTACAGATCACCCAAGTGACTCGCGGCACTGTTCGAAATCACATAAGTGCCCAGCTGTACTTTTTCAAATCCAGTAAGTGGCCTGCAGCCTCCTAAGGATTGACAACACTTGACTTAAGTGATCTGTAAATATTCCTGTGCCGGTCAAAAACAAGTGATCTGTGAATGTGCCGCGGATTTGAAATTGTGTCGCGGGCTGCCTAAGTGATGTGAAACTGCACTGCGGGTCACTTAAGTGATCTGTCAATGTGCTTTGCGTCATTTAAGTGATCTTTAAATGTGCTTTGGGGCATTTTAGTTGATAATGTGGATTTGGCCGTATTAACAGGAAAATTACATAGAGATTTAAACCCAGATTGTTCTCCAGTAACACTAATTGTTCTTCAACGTATGTCGCAGATTTCGGCATATTCTGCTTTGTACCTTCCCAGCAATAACGACCATGCCCAAGTCTTGCCAAAGATCTCAGCCTAGGGGCTCTGCTCCAGGAAATGGTGCTCATTACCGCTGCTCAATGCCGTCTTAACCCATGGGCCCACCTGGGGACTCGGGAGAAGAGTATGCCTCACAAAAATGAGACCTGGTTGTAAATATTCTAGAATTTGCAAGGTAGGGTCTCAGGAAAACCACATGGCCAGGGAGCCCATGATGCTCTTAATACGGCCCTGCCGCTATTAAGATAATATTAGCGTATAATTATTATAAGTTAATAATACCATAATTATCTTATGCCGGTATAATCAAAGGCAGAGAGCGGGATGCCAACCCCCCCCCCCCCGGCACTTTGAAAAACATTCTATAGAATTTTAAGATAAAACATATTTAATTAAACTCACAAGAAGCAATGAGGATGACCAGAAGCAGCATCGTCGTCGTGGTTCTGAGAGAAGCAGCCGCAGCAAATGGAGGTTTCGAGCCAAGGTGAGACGACGCACGAACGGAAGGAGACTTCGAGATCCACAAGCGGAGAGAAGATGGCGAACGAATGAGCACTCCGGAGGAACCACTAGGTACAGCCAATAGTTTCCAATAGAAATCACTTCTACTGGACGAAGTATAATCCTACTATCTACCAGCTCAGGTTTCGTTAACTTTGCGTCTCGAATTTCAACCAGTTTATTACCAAATTATTCAGTTCCTGAGATTCGATATCGAAGAACTCGAGGCAAAGCTGTTTCTCCTCGAGGAACCATTACGCGAATCGGAAGAAGTTTGTGTTTATGAAGCCGATCGAAAGTCTTATACAGATAGTCCTAACCAAAGCCGCTTAAAATGCAGCTCTGGTCCTAAAGCAGGCATCTTCCACAATTTAACCCAAAAAGTACTGATTTCAGATTTGAGTGCGTGAACAAGATTTAAGCACAAATTTAAAATTCTCGTGGCGGCTTTTCGTCATGAAGATTGTTGCAACCAGAGTTGCCAGGTCCTTAAAAAAAATTTCCAACCAAAATCCTCTTCAAAAGTAAAATGACCATACGTCCCGTATTTCTCGGGACAGTCCCGGCATTTTCTGTTTTTTTGGTCGTCCCGACTTTTTTGGCAAAAGTGTCCCGGTTTTTCCCCGTATTTTACACGAAGCCTACTTGAATATTTACCCTTTACTGAAGTCAAAGATTGACATTATTTTTCAACTCATAATTTATTTTATGATAATTACAACTATAAAAGACAATATTAATCTCCCACATTCGTCTTGGTGAACGTTTTTCTTCGTGGAATTCATTTTAATCCACTTCAATTTGCAGTAATGGTCAATTTTATTTGGGTTGGTTTTTTTCTGTATATTTATTTTGTTTTCTTTATACTCATGTTGTGCTTCGATGTATTGTATTGTATTAATAAATGTGTATTAATCATGTAATTTCAGAGAAAACCGCTAAAAAAGAAACCGATCCAGCTTTCTTTTGCAATCTAGTCATAAATCTCGTACCGCTCCCACGGGAAGGAAAATAAAGGCTACATTTCAAACATCGTCTCTGTCATGATAGCAGTCACCCCCCTTCAAAGTATTGATTCGAAGTTAACATGTTCGTTATAACATCTTCCTACATTCTTTCCCACGCCTAGGATCACGGCGCATTCATTTCATTTATATTAGTTATAACTTGCTCGGATTCATCAACGACATCGACTCCGATATGCGAACGCAGCATAATCACGACGAAAAATCGTCGCGCCGTAACATGCATTGTTTTTCAAAACATCTCTGGCATCAGAGAAAAGACGGCGAAGTTTTCGTCTTACGAATCGCTGCTATCGCCACAATCCGCATTTTGGCAGTTGGAATCCAAAAAAAAAACGCCTTTTCTTTATCATATATATTTATCTATGCGTTTAGAATCAACACGTGGTGTTATCGGTGAATAAAAATAGCCTCTATTAAATTATTGCAGTTTTTCCTTCTATTGCAATTTCTAATCTCAAATAATTTCAAATTTTTTATATATCTCAAATTATTTTACAGCATTTCTATAAATTCCGTAATTATGTACAACTTTTGTATGCTGAATTTGGCCACACAATTCGTTACGACGGCCCTTTTATGTATATATATATATATAATGCATCAAAAAAATACGCAGCATTATTATTAAATCTGGGAGGTATCTCACAGTTCTGAATACGACAGCACAGATTTCAGTGGACAGACCGCTTTTTAACTTTCTTTGGTTGTTTTCCTTTTAATTCTCTCTAAGTTTTCTCTATGTCAAGTTCTTATTTTCTAAACATGGTCGGCGCGCCACAGCAAAACCACATCTGGATGGTTAACGGAAACATAGCCGCCGCCCCCCCCCCATGGGGTATTTCTTCTCCGGTACATTTACCCCCTTCCCCGGAAATTTCAACCCTGATATTTCGCCTGCCCTGACCGTATGTGCGACCTTATGAGTGACCAAGAAATGCATAAAATCGCTGAAATTTTAGAATGAGAGCATATTTTCAGCATTTTTTGTATTAATTACGCTGTGCCAACGTTTTTCATAATATGATACTATAAAAGTGCATGTTTATGCACTTTTAAATGCAAGTATTTCTTGCGCATATTTTTTCTTCTCTTAGAGCATATTTCAGTGCTTTCGATACGCATGTTATTGTTTTCCATTTGTGAGCATATAATTTTTTTAATTTTAGTGCATCTTTTTTTTGCCCATTTTTCCTTTTAAGGTCATGTTTTTGCATTTTTTAATGCACGAATTTTTTCCCCCATTTTTTGCTATCTTTTGAAGAACTTCGGCATTTCTGAATGCGTGTCTGCAGGGTGATTAAGAAAAGATGGGGAAAAACTTTAAGAGGTGGTAGAGTGCACACAAAAACAAACGATTTCCATCAAAGACTGCGTGGTCTAAAAGAAATGAAAACGTGCTACAGAGCGCAACATAGTATTAATGAGCGCGCAAATGTTTGCGCAAAATTGGGCAACCACCTGTGAGGAAAACGCTCACCGTACATTCATGCTGCCTCTGTGGTACTTCCGTTAGCATCTTTGTAAATGGAATGCATGTCTGTTTGTTTCAGTATTACTGAAGTGCGCCATTATCCCGTACGTTGCAACAGTTCTAACAGTTGCACAAGCTGGAATTTTTTTTTTCTCCTGATATATTTCAACAGGAACACCATTTAAACGCGGTTACGGAGCGGCTGTTTCGGAACGAGCTACTGCGTTTGCGTTTCATGTTAGGCTCTGCATTTTTTTTATGACAATTGTTTGTATCGGTGTGTACTATCGCTTCTTAAAGATTTCCCCATCTTCTCTGAATCACCCTGTATATATACATATTTTTTTTTCACGTATATTTTTGAATATTTTCATAGAACATATCGAAAACATTTTTAGAACATATCTCTTTTTATTCCCTCCATATTGTGTATATATTGTTTATAATTTTTGTTAATTGCATTTTTAATTGGGTTGCTGTATTTTTGAAATATATGACATCCATATTTTTATGGGCATCTTTTCCTCAGTCACCTCGGTGGGCATTTTGCCTGTTGTGGCGTTGTATTTGTATATTTCGGTATTTTTAAATGCATAATTTAACAATTTTTATGGATCTTTGCGTTTATCTCAGCCCTACGAAATTCACTTGGAGCGGGGGCATGGTATCAGCATAATTTAGCCTTGACCCGCGAGAGATCTTCTCCTGATACTTATCATTGAATAGCTGGGGGTGAGGTAGATGAAGACACACACGTCTATTGAAGGTTGGTGTAGTTTCTCTTTTTCCCATCCACAGCAATTCGTAAATACATCATCATATGGATTCCTCTTTCCTTTTCCGTGTGACTGTCGACGGTTAGGTGTTTATTTTTGTTTTATTATTATTATTATTAAAGAAAGGTATATATATAACATTAAAGAAACTACAACGTTGAGACACTGCAACTGCAACATGTTGCAGTGTGACAGCTATAGCTCTCGTAGTGGTGAAACACGATAAGCGATTATCGAAAATGTTAAGAAAAAGAAACGGCTTTGACGTCATGGAGGTCGCGATTATGAGTGATAAGAAATGAACGTGCAATTTTTCATTACTCTCTCGCCGGGAATACAGAACGGTCGTGCACGGAACCTGCACCATGCGAAGAGATTCGAAGGTGGCATCAAGACGCCAACAACGTTCTTTGAAATATTATATCAAAATGAAGTCTTTACCAGGTCATCCACTTCATCGTGTCATTTTTAATCCCTCATTTCATAGACTATTTGCTGCTCGCCCTTCATGTGTTCCATCTTACGGTCTTCGTATGAGGGCACTTGTGGAAGAACTAGAATTAGACATCAGTCGTGTGGCCCCAGTTGCTTGGCAACTGGCACCATGGGAGCAGTCTCTGCCAGATGTCTCTCTTTCATTATCATTATACCCTAGAGCCACCACAGCAGATGTCATATATCGACAGATATTCTTTAGGCACAGGGGTAGGTACAATAGGTACTTCCCCATATATACCGACGGCTCCAAGAGCCCTGGGCATGTCGGTTGTGCCTACATCTGCTGTGAGGAGACATCTTTCAAAACTTCCAGACACATTCTCTATTTATTCGGCAGAACTGTACGCAATCCTTCAGGCTCTACGTCATATACGACGCAAACGCCACCGACGATGCATCATTTATAGTGACTCTCTCAGCGCGTTACAAGCACTGTGTTCCTGTACGTTTCACACTCATCCATTCATTCATGCCATTTTTCATGAACTGCATTACCTCATTCATCATGGTACCACAGTAAAATTATACTGGGTACCAGGTCATGTAGGAATACCGGGCAACGAAAAAGCAGACACCGCAGCTCGAAGAACAACTAACATTGACAATAACCTTTTGGTACCTGCCAGTGACCACTTCTCAATCCTCCGGGAAGTGATGCATCACCGCTGGCAGGATCATTGGAACCATCAGATAAATAATAAACTTCATGCCATCAAGCCTACACTTGGCCTTTGGCGTTCGAGCTGCAGAACTAACAGAAAGGAGGAAGTTCTGCTTGCCCGGTTGCGCATAGGACACAGTCGCCTAACACAATCATATTTGTTATTACGAGAGAGTCAACCAGAGTGCCCTCATTGTCAAAGTCCATTGACCATTGCTCATGCTTTTACTTGTTCACATCATCGTCATCATTTTACGACCACTTTTGGTCATAGTCATCTTTCACTTCATGATATTTTAAATGACAATAGCGATGCATCTCGCATTTTTAAATTCATCAAAGCCATTGGTTTATATGACAAATTATAGTTTTTACAATTTATGTCATTGTTTTACGTTTCATGTTCCGTTTTATATGTTTTAGTTTTTTGACATGACAGAAGGACATTTTTCTCATTTTTATGTCTTGCTTTGGCGCAGTTTGACCAAATTGGTCCTTGCGCCAAAAAATTCAAAATCCAATCCAATCCGAAGAGATTCTTTGCGAATTCTTATGTATTTCGACGATAGGGAAATCCGTAGGGGATTTGGCCGAATATAATTCGCAGGCGACGTGGTGAATGGGTGGATGATCCATCAGCTAAGGATAAATTAACCGATTTGGAAGCAGCCCGGAAAGTGTTTTGCGACAGTTGTGGAGAGGACGATCTAGGTGCTTGTGCCGGGCCATCCGATGAGTCACATAATCAAACACCGTTCGATGATGCCTTCTTTGAACTTTCACCAAGGGCGAACGTGCAGGTTCCAGAAGACCTGGGTGAGTTTATTAGATCATGTTGCGGCACTTCTGCGGGCTCGCGGGGGTCCTACACGATATTAGGCAGGTGTACCAGTTTTTTTGTCTCTTCAGTGTAATTACAGCATTCAAAATCAAACTCTCATCCCGAATTCTTCAGAGAGAGAGAGAGGTTTCTTTCTCTCTTCCCATTTTTTCAATGAAATAAAATTTAAATGATATCATAGAATTAAATTTTCTCGCTTAAAAAAATGAAATTTCAAAGTAAGAAATATCAAGTATTATTTCTCTCTATGTAATAATTTTTTGTTCATGCTGAGGAAAGCAGAAAATAGAATAATATAATAGTAAAATTTTTCCATCTTCCATTTCATACAGAGCTTATGATATTGAAATTTAAAAGTGAAAAATTCTCATTTTTTTCAATTTTTTTCCCATTTCTTATAAATACTTCTCCATTTTTCCCGTTTCATAAATATCTTCTTAGAGATGATATTTATGCCCGAATTTATTATTTTTTTCCTGCGGAATAAGGAACGTTGAAAGCATTTTGAGATTTTCCCACAGTTAAACGTCACTCCGAGATACGGACGGACGGGAAAAAGAAATTGATAATAATAAAAGAAATTCCGTACAGAAGAAATTTTTATATAAAAGTGAATCTTTTCGTAACTTTTCTCTCAGATTTTGGATTGACCTCCTGGATAATAAAAATAAAGAACATTATTTCGCTTGAACTTACAGTTTTTTTTTTTTCTAATTCCGGCATTACACTATAAAAATTTGATAAAAGTTTTACAGCAAATCACTCGAGTGGCCCGCGGCATATTTATAAGTCACTTAAGTGGCATGTGGAACATTTCCAGATCACTGAAGTGGTCCGTGTTTTTTTTTTTTTGAATGACAATGTTTCATCAAAAAAAAGAGAGAAAAAAAGGGAACGTTCTTTCCTTTGAAAACGCTGCGGGTTCCGAGATTTTCCAGGGTTCCGAGGAACTCCAAGGAATGTCTCACAGAACCCCAGGGTTCCGCGGAACACCTGTTTGAAACCTATGGCCTAGCGCACTCTCTCTCGGATTGCGAACGGGACAGTGGCTGGATTTCACGCAGGACGTGGTATTTTTTTGCACAATCCAAAAATAAATGATGATCACAGTTTGCTCGCCATCTATATTCCGAATCGACGAACAGTATATTTGATTCGAATGTGAGCTTAAAAAGAGATAGATACGTGATGATCAATCAAGGTCACTACTGAGTGAAATGATATTTAACAAATAAATATTATCTCGTTACAAAAAAAATTAAAAAATTATATTTTTTCCTGTGAAATTTTCATAAAGTTATTTATAGTTATATACACATTTATTTCATACAACTTAGAAAATTGCATCAGTTTATTGAATGATTGATCCGCCACGGGTAACCCCCTAAGGCGAGGCAGTGACGACAAAAACTATAACATCCCAGAAACTCAATACAAAGTTTACGAATTGCCAAGCTGCATCCGAATTCGACTATATTGCTCTAATTTGCACGTTAGTTTTTAATGGGGTTTTCTAAGCATATCCATGTTGAAAAATAGAAATTATATTACAAATACCCAATGGATATTTCTCACCAATATCCGAATAGTTTTGTGTGTTTGTTTCAAAAAATATATATCGCAACAAAAATGCATTATTACTTGAATATTTTCATCCATATCAATGTTCGAGGAAGCGCTAGGCATCCATACTAGTTGCAAATTCAAATTATTTATTATACTGATGTTCGGACGCCGGCAACTGGCGTGAAGTAAGTGAAGAAGTATTGTGTGAAGTAATATCCGTATACGCCTTTTATCTTTCGAACTGTTTGGTGATAGAAACATACTTTCAAGTAGGAAAAAGTCTCCAAATAACATACTTATTTCAGATATGTCTGATTCTGCTGTGGGTCGTATACATACAAATATACTAAATTTCATTTCTTATGCATTTAATTCCCTATATCCTCTAACTTCCAATCAAGAAATTGTCGCCTTCTACCTACAGATCCGTACAAAAGAAATTTCATGTTTGCAAATGCAACATAAGCCGAGTTATTCCTGATTGGAAATTAAGGGGACACCTCACAGAATAGAAAAGTTTTGCTAAACTGAAAAATTACATTTTGAATTTTTTTTTTTTTTTTTTTTGTGTCGTTTAGTCACTCTTTCGGTCGTTCGCATGTTTTCACACCCTTTAGTTCGCTGTTTTCGCTGCTCGCTCTCACCAGATCATTTAGTCACTCACATACTTTCACACTAATTTGGTCACTCACAATGCTTGCACACACTCTAGGCTAGTTAGTCATTCGAGTGGCCAGCTGGTTATTTTTTAAACGACACCGTCTCGTCGAAATTAGAAACGAAGAACAGCTTTGCAAATATGAGTAGCAAGTGTTTCTTCTTTGAAAGCTTTCTGGGTTCCGGGATTTTTAAGAGTTCCGTAGCGTTTGATCCTTCGGAACTCCATCCAGTTGGAAACCTGTGGTCTACAGCAAGTGCGAAGAGTGTCGTTCCCGCTTATATTGCCTTGACTGATGCTCAACTACAGCTCTGAAGAGGTTCTTGAAGTAATCGTTATTCGATCACTTTATTTCTTTTAAAGTACAATATCAATGAAAGTTCATCATTTTGAGACGTGAACAATAAAACATTAAAACACTTGATTCATTAGATTGTTTTGGATCCCATAAACGTATCCTGTTGAAGTCAATGTTTTGTTGAGTTCAATATGGATTTGATATAATTGGGAAGCGATACAGTCTTAGCCCATTCATTGTTCATCTGATGCGGAAGCAAATTCCCTCCGTATTCAACGGGGATCACATTGGGTTGCACGAAATCTGCAACATCAGTTGGCTTATCATGAACACGGATCTGAAAAGAAATGCAAAAAATGTGGTTTCACCGTAAATGACTTTTTAAGGGAAACTGCTGAAAGAGGAAACTCGTATTCATGAAATAGACACTGCGCGACAGAGAGTTTTCTGTGTGCAATTATCACTGGAAGTGGCTGTAGCAAATGATTCGCATTCAACCCTCTATGGTTCAACAACCATAAAAACGCATTGGGAAAAGGAATCACTGGTGCAAATTGTTGTTAGTCCACTTTTAATTGAAACATAATATCCAAAATTAGTAATTATGTTTTTTTTTCTTCTAATTTGCAAATCATAAAAGATTGATAAATTTCAATTTCACATCACGAAATGTGTCATTTACGTAATGGAAATGATTACCATTTTACCCTTGCAGAGTAGGGTACTACTCACGGAACCCCCCGGGGTCCGCGGAAAACACGTTGGGAAAAACCCGATCTAAATGAAGACGCACAATAGGACATTTCATCATCGTCCAAGGACATCGTTAAGGACAGTCTGCATGAAATTAATTAGTAATTATTAAACTAATTATCAATTATTAAAGTTTTTAATTTCAAGTTTGTTTAATTAGACCTAAATATGCATAAATTGAAAATTTAATGAAAAAAAAATTGTGATTTCTCTTCAATGCTTAGGGGTCATTCAAGTATTACGTCAGCATCGAGTGGGGGGAGGGGCTTCGGATTTGCTGACTTTTGAGGACAGGGGGAGCGGGGGGTTTGAAGGTTGCTTACGTCATCAACCACCCCTTTTTGAAATATTAAATAAAAGATATGAAATATTCTAAGCTGCTAACGAAATATTGCTCACGGGGGGGGGGGGGTGTCAGTATTTTGCTGACTTTTGCTGACAAGGGGGGGAGGGGTCACAAATGGCCGAAAATCTGCTTACGTAATACTTGAATGGCCCCTTAGTAAAATATGGGTCAATTCAAATTGTCTTCAAATGTTTAGCAGGCATTATTTCTATCCTTACTTTTCAGAAAATGGAAGCCAGATGGCAGCATGAACACGAAACAACCGCAACTCGACAACATAAATACGTTAGGGCTAAGCATACACTCAGAACACACATTCCGGCATGTGCCGATTCGTTAGAAATTCCAAAGAGGAATGTGTACGATGTACATGTTCGGTTAAGTAGTAGTAGGCATTATTTCTAAATATTTGTTGATGACCTCTTTACTAGGTCATAGTTTTCGACCATGTTGAAAGTTAAGAGCGCCCCCCCCCCTATTTATTTCCACAAAAAAGTTGATCAATCCTTACCCTTTCCCTCATTTTCGCAGGCATCACTGCGAGTGCTAAACGCAGAAATATTTTTCCAACGGTATTAGGATTCAGGGCGTGCAAAGCTTTCAGTCGAACGGGCGCGCACTCCTATAAGAAAGAAAGTAATTGCATTCATTGGTCGGGAAAAAGAAACATGAACGAAACACGTGGAAGAAATTAACATTATTAATTGAGTATTCATTTGTGAAACCAACGGCGGTGTTTACTCACCATTGCGAACTGGTGGTACATCTTCATTTTAGAAGGATTCAAGTAAGGTAAGTAGCGTAATGATAAGCAGCCTTCGAAGTCGAACAGCACTATGATGCCATTCACCTGGGTCATAGGCTCACTCATTATATGCAACGAAATCCGAGCTATGAATTTTCCAATGTCGTCGAAATCAATTGCTGAAGGGTCCCAAAGACCTGCGGGTAAATGATCTCATCATTAGCATTATCTTTCCGTTTCGCACGAAATAAATACAGTGTTGTATTTTGGGAGTTTTTAGTTATCAATGAGCGTGTGGAATGGTCACGAGAGCATTCAATGATAACATCAGGGCTCGGCACGGGTCACTTTTTTCCCTAAAAGTCACTTTTTTAGAAGCTGGTCACTTTTATTACCTATTTTCGGGCCCAGGTCACTTTTTCCACTTTTTTTAGCAAGAAAACCTGTCTCGCGCTCTTTTCCGCTGTCAGTGTTTTTCTTTTCTTCAAGGAGGAACTTTACCGGTTCAAGGTCGCTAATTTTCTCCCTCCCTTCATTGAACTACGATCGTACAAGGAACCCCTATATATATATATGAAGGCGTCTTTATCTTCCCGGGAGCATACCGTGTGACGTCAGCATAACTTGATTTCAAGGCGCTTGGAAAGAAAGCTCCTTATACTTGTAGTTAAAGAGTCGTCATTTTATGGAAAAGCCGGTCGGAAAAAAATAGCGTAAAAGGCTTATTTACAACAAAGAATTTTTTCCCCTCCTCTACTACCATTCTTTCTTATTTCCCCACTCATTCTTTCATTTTCATCTTATTTTAAAATTGATCCTTTATTTTATTTGTTTTAAAAAAAAGTTTTAGTCCTAAGGGCAGAATTCCTTTCTTGGAGCATCGAGCAAGTTACATTTGTCGTTTGTTCTATCGTTACTTTTATTAATTTTTTTTTAATATTTGAAATGACGATTTAAAGGCTCATTTACATTGAGCGAGTTTATAAAGAGAGCCCGTGCAGAAACTAACTTACGCGCAGCGGGAGAATACCAAAGCGCGCCTATTAAAGATGCGTACTATTAATACGTATTAAGCGTATTATTAGTACGCTTTGGAGAATTGAATTTCACTTGTAGCTGGCCAACGTTAAAGAAGCTCGCAAGTATTTTGAATTTACTTACAATAAAAAAAAAATCATCCGACTGAAAAACGCGATCTATCTAGAAATAAAATTCGTACTATTTTTCTAACTGGATTTAAATCTCAGCAAGAAACTGTAGCCCCAGATATGATCGAAAGGAGAACTATTTATGAAAAGATCACAGAATCCTGCAATTCAACGTTTATGGAAGGATGACGTCACTCTCCGCTACCATACGAAGGTTTTTAACAACTGGCTGTTGCGAAGATATATTTTGGAAAGAGAAAATTCAACTGCCCCTGCTGGGAATCG